>NW_027193577.1:0-32832 GCF_032444005.1 Ranitomeya imitator
CCAAAAATTTTAACCAGTCATCCTTCTCACAACACTGAGGACCAGTCATTCGAAATGACTTCTCCATGCATTTTATGCATTGGTAAAAGCACTATGATGAAAAGTGTGATATGTTTTCAGGTATCTCCTATACTAATAGAGCCACATGCTCACCGGTTTGCCACATGATGTAGGCCTATGGACTGAACAAGAAACCACCAAAAATTTTAACCAGTCATCGTTCTCACAACACTGAGGACCAGTCATTCGAAATGACTTCTCCATGCATTTTATGCATTGGTAAAAGCACTATGATGAAAAGTGTGATATGTTTTCAGGTATCTCCTATACTAATAGAGCCACATGCTCACCGGTTTGCCACATGATGTAGGCCTATGGACTGAACAAGAAACCACCAAAAATTTTAACCAGTCATCGCTCTCACAACACTGAGGACCAGTCATTCGAAATGACTTCTCCATGCATTTTATGCATTGCTAAAAGCACTATGATGAAAAGTGTGATATGTTTTAAGGTATCTCCTATACTAATAGAGCCACATGCTCACCGGTTTGCCACATGATGTAGGCCTATGGACTGAACAAGAAACCACCAAAAATTTTAACCAGTCATCGTTCTCACAACACTGAGGACCAGTCATTCGAAATGACTTCTCCATGCATTTTATGCAATGGTAAAAGCACTATGATGAAAAGTGTGATATGTTTTCAGGTATCTCCTATACTAATAGAGCCACATGCTCACCGGTTTGCCACATGATGTAGGCCTATGGACTGAACAAGAAACCACCAAAAATTTTCACCAGTCATCGTTCTCACAACACTGAGGACCAGTCATTCGAAATGACTTCTCCATGCATTTTATGCATTGGTAAAAGCACTATGATGAAAAGTGTGATATGTTTTCAGGTATCTCCTATACTAATAGAGCCACATGCTCACCGGTTTGCCACATGATGTAGGCCTATGGACTGAACAAGAAACCACCAAAAATTTTAACCAGTCATCGTTCTCACAACACTGAGGACCAGCCATTCGAAATGACTTCTCCATGCATTTTATGCATTGGTAAAAGCACTATGATGAAAAGTGTGATATGTTTTCAGGTATCTCCTATACTAATAGAGCCACATGCTCACCGGTTTGCCACATGATGTAGGCCTATGGACTGAACAAGAAACCACCAAAAATTTTAACCAGTCATCGTTCTCACAACACTGAGGACCAGTCATTCGAAATGACTTCTCCATGCATTTTATGCATTGGTAAAAGCACTATGATGAAAAGTGTGATATGTTTTCAGGTATCTCCTATACTAATAGAGCCACATGCTCACCGGTTTGCCACATGATGTAGGCCTATGGACTGAACAAGAAACCACCAAAAATTTTAACCAGTCATCGTTCTCACAACACTGAGGACCAGTCATTCGAAATGACTTCTCCATGCATTTTATGCATTGGTAAAAGCACTATGATGAAAAGTGTGATATGTTTTCAGGTATCTCCTATATTATTAGAGCCACATGCTCACCGGTTTGCCACATGATGTAGGCCTGTGGACTGAACAAGAAACCACCAAAAATTTTAACCAGTCATCGTTCTCACAACACTGAGGACCAGTCATTCGAAATGACTTCTCCATGCATTTTATGCATTGGTAAAAGCACTATGATGAAAAGTGTGATATGTTTTCAGGTATCTCCTATACTAATAGAGCCACATGCTCACCGGTTTGCCACATGATGTAGGCCTATGGACTGAACAAGAAACCACCAAAAATTTTAACCAGTCATCGCTCTCACAACACTGAGGACCAGTCATTCGAAATGACTTCTCCATGCATTTTATGCATTGCTAAAAGCACTATGATGAAAAGTGTGATATGTTTTAAGGTATCTCCTATACTAATAGAGCCACATGCTCACCGGTTTGCCACATGATGTAGGCCTATGGACTGAACAAGAAACCACCAAAAATTTTAACCAGTCATCGTTCTCACAACACTGAGGACCAGTCATTCGAAATGACTTCTCCATGCATTTTATGCAATGGTAAAAGCACTATGATGAAAAGTGTGATATGTTTTCAGGTATCTCCTATACTAATAGAGCCACATGCTCACCGGTTTGCCACATGATGTAGGCCTATGGACTGAACAAGAAACCACCAAAAATTTTCACCAGTCATCGTTCTCACAACACTGAGGACCAGTCATTCGAAATGACTTCTCCATGCATTTTATGCATTGGTAAAAGCACTATGATGAAAAGTGTGATATGTTTTCAGGTATCTCCTATACTAATAGAGCCACATGCTCACCGGTTTGCCACATGATGTAGGCCTATGGACTGAACAAGAAACCACCAAAAATTTTAACCAGTCATCGTTCTCACAACACTGAGGACCAGCCATTCGAAATGACTTCTCCATGCATTTTATGCATTGGTAAAAGCACTATGATGAAAAGTGTGATATGTTTTCAGGTATCTCCTATACTAATAGAGCCACATGCTCACCGGTTTGCCACATGATGTAGGCCTATGGACTGAACAAGAAACCACCAAAAATTTTAACCAGTCATCGTTCTCACAACACTGAGGACCAGTCATTCGAAATGACTTCTCCATGCATTTTATGCATTGGTAAAAGCACTATGATGAAAAGTGTGATATGTTTTCAGGTATCTCCTATACTAATAGAGCCACATGCTCACCGGTTTGCCACATGATGTAGGCCTATGGACTGAACAAGAAACCACCAAAAATTTTAACCAGTCATCGTTCTCACAACACTGAGGACCAGTCATTCGAAATGACTTCTCCATGCATTTTATGCATTGGTAAAAGCACTATGATGAAAAGTGTGATATGTTTTCAGGTATCTCCTATATTATTAGAGCCACATGCTCACCGGTTTGCCACATGATGTAGGCCTGTGGACTGAACAAGAAACCACCAAAAATTTTAACCAGTCATCGTTCTCACAACACTGAGGACCAGTCATTCGAAATGACTTCTCCATGCATTTTATGCATTGGTAAAAGCACTATGATGAAAAGTGTGATATGTTTTCAGGTATCTCCTATAGTAATAGAGCCACATGCTCACCGGTTTGCCACATGATGTGGGCCTATGGACTGAACAAGAAACCACCAAAAATTTTAACCAGTCATCGTTCTCACAACACTGAGGACCAGTCATTCGAAATGACTTCTCCATGCATTTTATGCATTGGTAAAAGCACTATGATGAAAAGTGTGATATGTTTTCAGGTATCTCCTATACTAATAGAGCCACATGCTCACCGGTTTGCCACATGATGTAGGCCTATGGACTGAACAAGAAACCACCAAAAATTTTAACCAGTCATCGTTCTCACAACACTGAGGACCAGTCATTCGAAATGACTTCTCCATGCATTTTATGCATTGGTAAAACCACTATGATGAAAAGTGTGATATGTTTTCAGGTATCTCCTATACTAATAGAGCCACATGCTCACCGGTTTGCCACATGATGTAGGCCTATGGACTGAACAAGAAACCACCAAAAATTTTAACCAGTCATCGTTCTCACAACACTGAGGACCAGTCATTCGAAATGACTTCTCCATGCATTTTATGCATTAGTAAAAGCACTATGATGAAAAGTGTGATATGTTTTCAGGTATCTCCTATACTAATAGAGCCACATGCTCACCGGTTTGCCACATGATGTAGGCCTATGGACTGAACAAGAAACCACCAAAAATTTTAACCAGTCATCGCTCTCACAACACTGAGGACCAGTCATTCGAAATGACTTCTCCATGCATTTTATGCATTGGTAAAAGCACTATGATGAAAAGTGTGATATGTTTTCAGGTATCTCCTATACTAATAGAGCCACATGCTCACCGGTTTGCCACATGATGTAGGCCTATGGACTGAACAAGAAACCACCAAAAATTTTAACCAGTCATCGTTCTCACAACACTGAGGACCAGTCATTCGAAATGACTTCTCCATGCATTTTATGCATTGGTAAAAGCACTATGATGAAAAGTGTGATATGTTTTCAGGTATCTCCTATACTAATAGAGCCACATGCTCACCGGTTTGCCACATGATGTAGGCCTATGGACTGAACAAGAAACCACCAAAAATTTTAACCAGTCATCGCTCTCACAACACTGAGGACCAGTCATTCGAAATGACTTCTCCATGCATTTTATGCATTGGTAAAAGCACTATGATGAAAAGTGTGATATGTTTTCAGGTATCTCCTATACTAATAGAGCCACATGCTCACCGGTTTGCCACATGATGTAGGCCTATGGACTGAACAAGAAACCACCAAAAATTTTAACCAGTCATCGTTCTCACAACACTGAGGACCAGTCATTCGAAATGACTTCTCCATGCATTTTATGCATTGGTAAAAGCACTATGATGAAAAGTGTGATATGTTTTCAGTTATCTCATATACTAATAGAGCCACATGCTCACCGGTTTGCCACATGATGTAGGCCTATGGACTGAACAAGAAACCACCAAAAATTTTAACCAGTCATCGCTCTCACAACACTGAGGACCAGTCATTCGAAATGACTTCTCCATGCATTTTATGCATTGCTAAAAGCACTATGATGAAAAGTGTGATATGTTTTCAGGTATCTCCTATACTAATAGAGCCACATGCTCACCGGTTTGCCACATGATGTAGGCCTATGGACTGAACAAGAAACCACCAAAAATTTTAACCAGTCATCGTTCTCACAACACTGAGGACCAGTCATTCGAAATGACTTCTCCATGCATTTTATGCAATGGTAAAAGCACTATGATGAAAAGTGTGATATGTTTTCAGGTATCTCCTATACTAATAGAGCCACATGCTCACCGGTTTGCCACATGATGTAGGCCTATGGACTGAACAAGAAACCACCAAAAATTTTAACCAGTCATCGTTCTCACAACACTGAGGACCAGTCATTCGAAATGACTTCTCCATGCATTTTATGCATTGGTAAAAGCACTATGATGAAAAGTGTGATATGTTTTCAGGTATCTCCTATACTAATAGAGCCACATGCTCACCGGTTTGCCACATGATGTAGGCCTATGGACTGAACAAGAAACCACCAAAAATTTTAACCAGTCATCGTTCTCACAACACTGAGGACCAGCCATTCGAAATGACTTCTCCATGCATTTTATGCATTGGTAAAAGCACTATGATGAAAAGTGTGATATGTTTTCAGGTATCTCCTATACTAATAGAGCCACATGCTCACCGGTTTGCCACATGATGTAGCCCTATGGACTGAACAAGAAACCACCAAAAATTTTAACCAGTCATCGTTCTCACAACACTGAGGACCAGTCATTCGAAATGACTTCTCCATGCATTTTATGCATTGGTAAAAGCACTATGATGAAAAGTGTGATATGTTTTCAGGTATCTCCTATACTAATAGAGCCACATGCTCACCGGTTTGCCACATGATGTAGGCCTATGGACTGAACAAGAAACCACCAAAAATTTTAACCAGTCATCGTTCTCACAACACTGAGGACCAGTCATTCGAAATGACTTCTCCATGCATTTTATGCATTGGT
Source organism: Ranitomeya imitator (assembly GCF_032444005.1). Classification (NCBI taxonomy): domain Eukaryota; kingdom Metazoa; phylum Chordata; class Amphibia; order Anura; family Dendrobatidae; genus Ranitomeya; species Ranitomeya imitator. The sequence goes on from NW_027193577.1 coordinate 5,601, forward strand.
AAAAGCACTATGATGAAAAGTGTGATATGTTTTCAGGTATCTCCTATATTATTAGAGCCACATGCTCACCGGTTTGCCACATGATGTAGGCCTGTGGACTGAACAAGAAACCACCAAAAATTTTAACCAGTCATCGTTCTCACAACACTGAGGACCAGTCATTCAAAATGACTTCTCCATGCATTTTATGCATTGGTAAAAGCACTATGATGAAAAGTGTGATATGTTTTCAGGTATCTCCTATACTAATAGAGCCACATGCTCACCGGTTTGCCACATGATGTGGGCCTATGGACTGAACAAGAAACCACCAAAAATTTTAACCAGTCATCGTTCTCACAACACTGAGGACCAGTCATTCGAAATGACTTCTCCATGCATTTTATGCATTGGTAAAAGCACTATGATGAAAAGTGTGATATGTTTTCAGGTATCTCCTATACTAATAGAGCCACATGCTCACCGGTTTGCCACATGATGTAGGCCTATGGACTGAACAAGAAACCACCAAAAATTTTAACCAGTCATCGTTCTCACAACACTGAGGACCAGTCATTCGAAATGACTTCTCCATGCATTTTATGCATTGGTAAAAGCACTATGATGAAAAGTGTGATATGTTTTCAGGTATCTCCTATACTAATAGAGCCACATGCTCACCGGTTTGCCACATGATGTAGGCCTATGGACTGAACAAGAAACCACCAAAAATTTTAACCAGTCATTGTTCTCACAACACTGAGGACCAGTCATTCGAAATGACTTCTCCATGCATTTTATGCATTGGTAAAAGCACTATGATGAAAAGTGTGATATGTTTTCAGGTATCTCCTATACTAATAGAGCCACATGCTCACTGGTTTGCCACATGATGTAGGCCTATGGACTGAACAAGAAACCACCAAAAATTTTAACCAGTCATCGTTCTCACAACACTGAGGACCAGTCATTCGAAATGACTTCTCCATGCATTTTATGCATTGGTAAAAGCACTATGATGAAAAGTGTGATATGTTTTCAGGTATCTCCTATACTAATAGAGCCACATGCTCACCGGTTTGTCACATGATGTAGGCCTATGGACTGAACAAGAAACCACCAAAAATTTTAACCAGTCATCGTTCTCACAACACTGAGGACCAGTCATTCGAAATGACTTCTCCATGCATTTTATGCATTGGTAAAAGCACTATGATGAAAAGTGTGATATGTTTTCAGGTATCTCCTATACTAATAGAGCCACATGCTCACCGGTTTGCCACATGATGTAGGCCTATGGACTGAACAAGAAACCACCAAAAATTTTAACCAGTCATCGTTCTCACAACACTGAGGACCAGTCATTCGAAATGACTTCTCCATGCATTTTATGCATTGGTAAAAGCACTATGATGAAAAGTGTGATATGTTTTCAGGTATCTCCTATACTAATAGAGCCACATGCTCACCGGTTTGCCACATGATGTAGGCCTATGGACTGAACAAGAAACCACCAAAAATTTTAACCAGTCATTGTTCTCACAACACTGAGGACCAGTCATTCGAAATGACTTCTCCATGCATTTTATGCATTGGTAAAAGCACTATGATGAAAAGTGTGATATGTTTTCAGGTATCTCCTATACTAATAGAGCCACATGCTCACCGGTTTGCCACATGATGTAGGCCTATGGACTGAACAAGAAACCACCAAAAATTTTAACCAGTCATCGTTCTCACAACACTGAGGACCAGTCATTCGAAATGACTTCTCCATGCATTTTATGCATTGGTAAAAGCACTATGATGAAAAGTGTGATATGTTTTCAGGTATCTCCTATACTAATAGAGCCACATGCTCACCGGTTTGCCACATGATGTAGGCCTATGGACTGAACAAGAAACCACCAAAAATTTTAACCAGTCATCGTTCTCACAACACTGAGGACCAGTCATTCGAAATGACTTCTCCATGCATTTTATGCATTGGTAAAAGCACTATGATGAAAAGTGTGATATGTTTTCAGGTATCTCCTATACTAATAGAGCCACATGCTCACCGGTTTGCCACATGATGTAGGCCTATGGACTGAACAAGAAACCACCAAAAATTTTAACCAGTCATCGTTCTCACAACACTGAGGACCAGTCATTCGAAATGACTTCTCCATGCATTTTATGCATTGGTAAAAGCACTATGATGAAAAGTGTGATATGTTTTCAGGTATCTCCTATACTAATAGAGCCACATGCTCACCGGTTTGCCACATGATGTAGGCCTATGGACTGAACAAGAAACCACCAAAAATTTTAACCAGTCATCGTTCTCACAACACTGAGGACCAGTCATTCGAAATGACTTCTCCATGCATTTTATGCATTGGTAAAAGCACTATGATGAAAAGTGTGATATGTTTTCAGGTATCTCCTATACTAATAGAGCCACATGCTCACCGGTTTGCCACATGATGTAGGCCTATGGACTGAACAAGAAACCACCAAAAATTTTAACCAGTCATTGTTCTCACAACACTGAGGACCAGTCATTCGAAATGACTTCTCCATGCATTTTATGCATTGGTAAAAGCACTATGATGAAAAGTGTGATATGTTTTCAGGTATCTCCTATACTAATAGAGCCACATGCTCACCGGTTTGCCACATGATGTAGGCCTATGGACTGAACAAGAAACCACCAAAAATTTTAACCAGTCATTGTTCTCACAACACTGAGGACCAGTCATTCGAAATGACTTCTCCATGCATTTTATGCATTGGTAAAAGCACTATGATGAAAAGTGTGATATGTTTTCAGGTATCTCCTATACTAAAAGAGCCACATGCTCACCGGTTTGCCACATGATGTAGGCCTATGGACTGAACAAGAAACCACCAAAAATTTTAACCAGTCATCGTTCTCACAACACTGAGGACCAGTCATTCGAAATGACTTCTCCATGCATTTTATGCATTGGTAAAAGCACTATGATGAAAAGTGTGATATGTTTTCAGGTATCTCCTATACTAATAGAGCCACATGCTCACCGGTTTGCCACATGATGTAGGCCTATGGACTGAACAAGAAACCACCAAAAATTTTAACCAGTCATCGTTCTCACAACACTGAGGACCAGTCATTCGAAATGACTTCTCCATGCATTTTATGCATTGGTAAAAGCACTATGATGAAAAGTGTGATATGTTTTCAGGTATCTCCTATACTGATAGAGCCACATGCTCACCGGTTTGCCACATGATGTAGGCCTATGGACTGAACAAGAAACCACCAAAAATTTTAACCAGTCATCGTTCTCACAACACTGAGGCCCAGTCATTCGAAATGACTTCTCCATGCATTTTATGCATTGGTAAAAGCACTATGATGAAAAGTGTGATATGTTTTCAGGTATCTCCTATACTAATAGAGCCACATGCTCACCGGTTTGCCACATGATGTAGGCCTATGGACTGAACAAGAAACCACCAAAAATTTTAACCAGTCATCGTTCTCACAACACTGAGGACCAGTCATTCGAAATGACTTCTCCATGCATTTTATGCATTGGTAAAAGCACTATGATGAAAAGTGTGATATGTTTTCAGGTATCTCCTATACTAATAGAGCCACATGCTCACCGGTTTGCCACATGATGTAGGCCTATGGACTGAACAAGAAACCACCAAAAATTTTAACCAGTCATCGTTCTCACAACACTGAGGACCAGTCATTCGAAATGACTTCTCCATGCATTTTATGCATTGGTAAAAGCACTATGATGAAAAGTGTGATATGTTTTCAGGTATCTCCTATACTAATAGCGTCACATGCTCACCGGTTTGCCACATGATGTAGGCCTATGGACTAAACAAGAAACCACCAAAAATTTTAACCAGTCATCGTTCTCACAACACTGAGGACCAGTCATTCGAAATGACTTCTCCATGCATTTTGTGCATTGGTAAAAGCACTATGATGAAAAGTGTGATATGTTTTCAGGTATCTCCTATACTAATAGAGCCATATGCTCACCGGTTTGCCACATGCTGTAGGCCTATGGACTGAACAAGAAACCACCAAAAATTTTAACCAGTCATCGTTCTCACAACACTGAGGACCAGTCATTCGAAATGACTTCTCCATGCATTTTATGCATTGGTAAAAGCACTATGATGAAAGGTGTGATATGTTTTCAGGTATCTCCTATACTAATAGAGCCACATGCTCACCGGTTTGCCACATGATGTAGGCCTATGGACTGAACAAGAAAGCACCAAAAATTTTAACCAGTCATCATTCTCACAACACTGAGGACCAGTCATTCGAAATGACTTCTCCATGCATTTTATGCATTGGTAAAAGCACTATGATGAAAAGTGTGATATGTTTTCAGGTATCTCCTATACTAATAGAGCCACATGCTCACCGGTTTGCCACATGATGTAGGCCTATGGACTGAACAAGAAACCACCAAAAATTTTAACCAGTCATCGTTCTCACAACACTGAGGACCAGTCATTCGAAATGACTTCTCCATGCATTTTATGCATTGGTAAAAGCACTATGATGAAAAGTGTGATATGTTTTCAGGTATCTCCTATACTAATAGAGCCACATGCTCACCGGTTTGCCACATGATGTAGGCCTATGGACTGAACAAGAAACCACCAAAAATTTTAACCAGTCATCGTTCTCACAACACTGAGGACCAGTCATCCGAAATGACTTCTCCATGCATTTTATGCATTGGTAAAAGCACTATGATGAAAAGTGTGATATGTTTTCAGGTATCTCCTATACTAATAGAGCCACATGCTCACCGGTTTGCCACATGATGTAGGCCTATGGACTGAACAAGAAACCACCAAAAATTTTAACCAGTCATCGTTCTCACAACACTGAGGACCAGTCATTCGAAATGACTTCTCCATGCATTTAATGCATTGGTAAAAGCACTATGATGAAAAGTGTGATATGTTTTCAGGTATCTCCTATACTAATAGAGCCACATGCTCACCGGTTTGCCACATGATGTAGGCCTATGGACTGAACAAGAAACCACCAAAAATTTTAACCAGTCATCGTTCTCACAACACTGAGGACCAGTCATTCGAAATGACTTCTCCATGCATTTTATGCATTGGTAAAAGCACTATGATGAAAAGTGTGATATGTTTTCAGGTATCTCCTATACTAATAGCGTCACATGCTCACCGGTTTGCCACATGATGTAGGCCTATGGACTAAACAAGAAACCACCAAAAATTTTAACCAGTCATCGTTCTCACAACACTGAGGACCAGTCATTCGAAATGACTTCTCCATGCATTTTGTGCATTGGTAAAAGCACTATGATGAAAAGTGTGATATGTTTTCAGGTATCTCCTATACTAATAGAGCCATATGCTCACCGGTTTGCCACATGCTGTAGGCCTATGGACTGAACAAGAAACCACCAAAAATTTTAACCAGTCATCGTTCTCACAACACTGAGGACCAGTCATTCGAAATGACTTCTCCATGCATTTTATGCATTGGTAAAAGCACTATGATGAAAGGTGTGATATGTTTTCAGGTATCTCCTATACTAATAGAGCCACATGCTCACCGGTTTGCCACATGATGTAGGCCTATGGACTGAACAAGAAACCACCAAAAATTTTAACCAGTCATCATTCTCACAACACTGAGGACCAGTCATTCGAAATGACTTCTCCATGCATTTTATGCATTGGTAAAAGCACTATGATGAAAAGTGTGATATGTTTTCAGGTATCTCCTATACTAATAGAGCCACATGCTCACCGGTTTGCCACATGATGTAGGCCTATGGACTGAACAAGAAACCACCAAAAATTTTAACCAGTCATCGTTCTCACAACACTGAGGACCAGTCATTCGAAATGACTTCTCCATGCATTTTATGCATTGGTAAAAGCACTATGATGAAAAGTGTGATATGTTTTCAGGTATCTCCTATACTAATAGAGCCACATGCTCACCGGTTTGCCACATGATGTAGGCCTATGGACTGAACAAGAAACCACCAAAAATTTTAACCAGTCATCGTTCTCACAACACTGAGGACCAGTCATCCGAAATGACTTCTCCATGCATTTTATGCATTGGTAAAAGCACTATGATGAAAAGTGTGATATGTTTTCAGGTATCTCCTATACTAATAGAGCCACATGCTCACCGGTTTGCCACATGATGTAGGCCTATGGACTGAACAAGAAACCACCAAAAATTTTAACCAGTCATCGTTCTCACAACACTGAGGACCAGTCATTCGAAATGACTTCTCCATGCATTTTATGCATTGGTAAAAGCACTATGATGAAAAGTGTGATATGTTTTCAGGTATCTCCTATACTAATAGAGCCACATGCTCACCGGTTTGCCACATGATGTAGGCCTATGGACTGAACAAGAAACCACCAAAAATTTTAACCAGTCATTGTTCTCACAACACTGAGGACCAGTCATTCGAAATGACTTCTCCATGCATTTTATGCATTGGTAAAAGCACTATGATGAAAAGTGTGATATGTTTTCAGGTATCTCCTATACTAATAGAGCCACATGCTCACCGGTTTGCCACATGATGTAGGCCTATGGACTGAACAAGAAACCACCAAAAATTTTAACCAGTCATTGTTCTCACAACACTGAGGACCAGTCATTCGAAATGACTTCTCCATGCATTTTATGCATTGGTAAAAGCACTATGATGAAAAGTGTGATATGTTTTCAGGTATCTCCTATACTAAAAGAGCCACATGCTCACCGGTTTGCCACATGATGTAGGCCTATGGACTGAACAAGAAACCACCAAAAATTTTAACCAGTCATCGTTCTCACAACACTGAGGACCAGTCATTCGAAATGACTTCTCCATGCATTTTATGCATTGGTAAAAGCACTATGATGAAAAGTGTGATATGTTTTCAGGTATCTCCTATACTAATAGAGCCACATGCTCACCGGTTTGCCACATGATGTAGGCCTATGGACTGAACAAGAAACCACCAAAAATTTTAACCAGTCATCGTTCTCACAACACTGAGGACCAGTCATTCGAAATGACTTCTCCATGCATTTTATGCATTGGTAAAAGCACTATGATGAAAAGTGTGATATGTTTTCAGGTATCTCCTATACTGATAGAGCCACATGCTCACCGGTTTGCCACATGATGTAGGCCTATGGACTGAACAAGAAACCACCAAAAATTTTAACCAGTCATCGTTCTCACAACACTGAGGACCAGTCATTCGAAATGACTTCTCCATGCATTTTATGCATTGGTAAAAGCACTATGATGAAAAGTGTGATATGTTTTCAGGTATCTCCTATTCTAATAGAGCCACATGCTCACCGGTTTGCCACATGATGTAGGCCTATGGACTGAACAAGAAACCACCAAAAATTTTAACCAGTCATCGTTCTCACAACACTGAGGACCAGTCATTCGAAATGACTTCTCCATGCATTTTATGCATTGGTAAAAGCACTATGATGAAAAGTGTGATATGTTTTCAGGTATCTCCTATACTAATAGAGCCACATGCTCACCGGTTTGCCACATGATGTAGGCCTATGGACTGAACAAGAAACCACCAAAAATTTTAACCAGTCATCGTTCTCACAACACTGAGGACCAGTCATTCGAAATGACTTCTCCATGCATTTTATGCATTGGTAAAAGCACTATGATGAAAAGTGTGATATGTTTTCAGGTATCTCCTATACTAATAGCGTCACATGCTCACCGGTTTGCCACATGATGTAGGCCTATGGACTGAACAAGAAACCACCAAAAATTTTAACCAGTCATCGTTCTCACAACACTGAGGACCAGTCATTCGAAATGACTTCTCCATGCATTTTGTGCATTGGTAAAAGCACTATGATGAAAAGTGTGATATGTTTTCAGGTATCTCCTATACTAATAGAGCCATATGCTCACCGGTTTGCCACATGCTGTAGGCCTATGGACTGAACAAGAAACCACCAAAAATTTTAACCAGTCATCGTTCTCACAACACTGAGGACCAGTCATTCGAAATGACTTCTCCATGCATTTTATGCATTGGTAAAAGCACTATGATGAAAAGTGTGATATGTTTTCAGGTATCTCCTATACTAATAGAGCCACATGCTCACCGGTTTGCCACATGATGTAGGCCTATGGACTGAACAAGAAACCACCAAAAATTTTAACCAGTCATCATTCTCACAACACTGAGGACCAGTCATTCGAAATGACTTCTCCATGCATTTTATGCATTGGTAAAAGCACTATGATGAAAAGTGTGATATGTTTTCAGGTATCTCCTATACTAATAGAGCCACATGCTCACCGGTTTGCCACATGATGTAGGCCTATGGACTGAACAAGAAACCACCAAAAATTTTAACCAGTCATCGTTCTCACAACACTGAGGACCAGTCATTCGAAATGACTTCTCCATGCATTTTATGCATTGGTAAAAGCACTATGATGAAAAGTGTGATATGTTTTCAGGTATCTCCTATACTAATAGAGCCACATGCTCACCGGTTTGCCACATGATGTAGGCCTATGGACTGAACAAGAAACCACCAAAAATTTTAACCAGTCATCGTTCTCACAACACTGAGGACCAGTCATCCGAAATGACTTCTCCATGCATTTTATGCATTGGTAAAAGCACTATGATGAAAAGTGTGATATGTTTTCAGGTATCTCCTATACTAATAGAGCCACATGCTCACCGGTTTGCCACATGATGTAGGCCTATGGACTGAACAAGAAACCACCAAAAATTTTAACCAGTCATCGTTCTCACAACACTGAGGACCAGTCATTCGAAATGACTTCTCCATGCATTTTATGCATTGGTAAAAGCACTATGATGAAAAGTGTGATATGTTTTCAGGTATCTCCTATACTAATAGAGCCACATGCTCACCGGTTTGCCACATGCTGTAGGCCTATGGACTGAACAAGAAACCACCAAAAATTTTAACCAGTCATCGTTCTCACAACACTGAGGACCAGTCATTCGAAATGACTTCTCCATGCATTTTATGCATTGGTAAAAGCACTATGATGAAAAGTGTGATATGTTTTCAGGTATCTCCTATACTAATAGAGCCACATGCTCACCGGTTTGCCACATGATGTAGGCCTATGGACTGAACAAGAAACCACCAAAAATTTTAACCAGTCATCGTTCTCACAACACTGAGGACCAGTCATTCGAAATGACCTCTCCATGCATTTTATGCATTGGTAAAAGCACTATGATGAAAAGTGTGATATGTTTTCAGGTATCTCCTATTCTAATAGAGCCACATGCTCACCGGTTTGCCACATGATGAAGGCCTATGGACTGAACAAGAAACCACCAAAAATTTTAACCAGTCATCGTTCTCACAACACTGAGGACCAGTCATTCGAAATGACCTCTCCATGCATTTTATGCATTGGTAAAAGCACTATGATGAAAAGTGTGATATGTTTTCAGGTATTTCCTATACTAATAGAGCCACATGCTCACCGGTTTGCCACATGATGTAGGCCTATGGACTGAACAAGAAACCACCAAAAATTTTAACCAGTCATCGTTCTCACAACACTGAGGACCAGTCATTCGAAATGACTTCTCCATGCATTTTATGCATTGGTAAAAGCACTATGATGAAAAGTGTGATATGTTTTCAGGTATCTCCTATACTAATAGAGCCACATGCTCACCGGTTTGCCACATGATGTAGGCCTATGGACTGAACAAGAAACCACCAAAAATTTTAACCAGTCATCGTTCTCACAACACTGAGGACCAGTCATTCGAAATGACTTCTCCATGCATTTTATGCATTGGTAAAAGCACTATGATGAAAAGTGTGATATGTTTTCAGGTATCTCCTATACTAATAGAGCCACATGCTCACCGGTTTGCCACATGATGTAGGCCTATGGACTGAACAAGAAACCACCAAAAATTTTAACCAGTCATTGTTCTCACAACACTGAGGACCAGTCATTCGAAATGACTTCTCCATGCATTTTATGCATTGGTAAAAGCACTATGATGAAAAGTGTGATATGTTTTCAGGTATCTCCTATACTAATAGAGCCACATGCTCACCGGTTTGCCACATGATGTAGGCCTATAGACTGAACAAGAAACCACCAAAAGTTTTAACCAGTCATCGTTCTCACAACACTGAGGACCAGTCATTCGAAATGACTTCTCCATGCATTTTATGCATTGGTAAAAGCACTATGATGAAAAGTGTGATATGTTTTCAGGTATCTCCTATACTAATAGAGCCACATGCTCACCGGTTTGCCACATGATGTAGGCCTATGGACTGAACAAGAAACCACCAAAAATTTTAACCAGTCATCGTTCTCACAACACTGAGGACCAGTCATTCGAAATGACTTCTCCATGCATTTTATGCATTGGTAAAAGCACTATGATGAAAAGTGTGATATGTTTTCAGGTATCTCCTATACTAATAGAGCCACATGCTCACCGGTTTGCCACATGATGTAGGCCTATGGACTGAACAAGAAACCACCAAAAATTTTAACCAGTCATCGTTCTCACAACGCTGAGGACCAGTCATTCGAAATGACTTCTCCATGCATTTTATGCATTGGTAGAAGCACTATGATGAAAAGTGTGATATGTTTTCAGGTATCTCCTATACTAATAGAGCCACATGCTCACCGGTTTGCCACATGATGTAGGCCTATGGACTGAACAAGAAACCACCAAAAATTTTAACCAGTCATCGTTCTCACAACACTGAGGACCAGTCATTCGAAATGACTTCTCCATGCATTTTATGCATTGGTAAAAGCACTATGATGAAAAGTGTGATATGTTTTCAGGTATCTCCTATACTAATAGAGCCACATGCTCACCGGTTTGCCACATGATGTAGGCCTATGGACTGAACAAGAAACCACCAAAAATTTTAACCAGTCATCGTTCTCACAACGCTGAGGACCAGTCATTCGAAATGACTTCTCCATGCATTTTATGCATTGGTAAAAGCACTATGATGAAAAGTGTGATATGTTTTCAGGTATCTCCTATACTAAAAGAGCCACATGCTCACCGGTTTGCCACATGATGTAGGCCTATGGACTGAACAAGAAACCACCAAAAATTTTAACCAGTCATCGTTCTCACAACACTGAGGACCAGTCATTCGAAATGACTTCTCCATGCATTTTATGCATTGGTAAAAGCACTATGATGAAAAGTGTGATATGTTTTCAGGTATCTCCTATACTAATAGAGCCACATGCTCACCGGTTTGCCACATGATGTAGGCCTATGGACTGAACAAGAAACCACCAAAAATTTTAACCAGTCATCGTTCTCACAACACTGAGGACCAGTCATTCGAAATGACTTCTCCATGCATTTTATGCATTGGTAAAAGCACTATGATGAAAAGTGTGATATGTTTTCAGGTATCTCCTATACTAATAGAGCCACATGCTCACCGGTTTGCCACATGATGTAGGCCTATGGACTGAACAAGAAACCACCAAAAATTTTAACCAGTCATCGTTCTCACAACACTGAGGACCAGTCATTCGAAATGACTTCTCCATGCATTTTATGCATTGGTAAAAGCACTATGATGAAAAGTGTGATATGTTTTCAGGTATCTCCTATACTAATAGAGCCACATGCTCACCGGTTTGCCACATGATGTAGGCCTATGGACTGAACAAGAAACCACCAAAAATTTTAACCAGTCATCGCTCTCACAACACTGAGGACCAGTCATTCGAAATGACTTCTCCATGCATTTTATGCATTGGTAAAAGCACTATGATGAAAAGTGTGATATGTTTTCAGGTATCTCCTATACTAATAGAGCCACATGCTCACCGGTTTGCCACATGATGTAGGCCTATGGACTGAACAAGAAACCACCAAAAATTTTAACCAGTCATCGTTCTCACAACACTGAGGACCAGTCATTCGAAATGACTTCTCCATGCATTTTATGCATTGGTAAAAGCACTATGATGAAAAGTGTGATATGTTTTCAGGTATCTCCTATACTAATAGAGCCACATGCTCACCGGTTTGCCACATGATGTAGGCCTATGGACTGAACAAGAAACCACCAAAAATTTTAACCAGTCATCGTTCTCACAACACTGAGGACCAGTCATTCGAAATGACTTCTCCATGCATTTTATGCATTGGTAAAAGCACTATGATGAAAAGTGTGATATGTTTTCAGGTATCTCCTATACTAATAGAGCCACATGCTCACCGGTTTGCCACATGATGTAGGCCTATGGACTGAACAAGAAACCACCAAAAATTTTAACCAGTCATCGTTCTCACAACACTGAGGACCAGTCATTCGAAATGACTTCTCCATGCATTTTATGCATTGGTAAAAGCACTATGATGAAAAGTGTGATATGTTGTCAGGTATCTCCTATACTAATAGAGCCACATGCTCACCGGTTTGCCACATGATGTAGGCCTATGGACTGAACAAGAAACCACCAAAAATTTTAACCAGTCATCGTTCTCACAACACTGAGGACCAGTCATTCGAAATGACTTCTCCATGCATTTTATGCATTGGTAAAAGCACTACGATGAAAAGTGTGATATGTTTTCAGGTATCTCCTATACTAATAGAGCCACATGCTCACCGGTTTGCCACATGATGTAGGCCTATGGACTGAACAAGAAACCACCAAAAATTTTAACCAGTCATCGTTCTCACAACGCTGAGGACCAGTCATTCGAAATGACTTCTCCATGCATTTTATGCATTGGTAAAAGCACTATGATGAAAAGTGTGATATGTTTTCAGGTATCTCCTATACTAATAGAGCCACATGCTCACCGGTTTGCCACATGATGTAGGCCTATGGACTGAACAAGAAACCACCAAAAATTTTAACCAGTCATCGTTCTCACAACACTGAGGACCAGTCATTCGAAATGACTTCTCCATGCATTTTATGCATTGGTAAAAGCAGTATGATGAAAAGTGTGATATGTTTTCTTTTCAGGTATCTCCTATACTAATAGAGCCACATGCTCACCGGTTTGCCACATGATGTAGGCCTATGGACTGAACAAGAAACCACCAAAAATTTTAACCAGTCATCGTTCTCACAACACTGAGGACCAGTCATTCGAAATGACTTCTCCATGCATTTTATGCATTGGTAAAAGCACTATGATGAAAAGTGTGATATGTTTTCAGGTATCTCCTATACTAATAGAGCCACATGCTCACCGGTTTGCCACATGATGTAGGCCTATGGACTGAACAAGAAACCACCAAAAATTTTAACCAGTCATCGTTCTCACAACACTGAGGACCAGTCATTCGAAATGACTTCTCCATGCATTTTATGCATTGGTAAAAGCACTATGATGAAAAGTGTGATATGTTTTCAGGTATCTCCTATACTAATAGAGCCACATGCTCACCGGTTTGCCACATGATGTAGGCCTATGGACTGAACAAGAAACCACCAAAAATTTTAACCAGTCATCGTTCTCACAACACTGAGGACCAGTCATTCGAAATGACTTCTCCATGCATTTTATGCATTGGTAAAAGCACTATGATGAAAAGTGTGATATGTTTTCAGGTATCTCCTATACTAATAGAGCCACATGCTCACCGGTTTGCCACATGATGTAGGCCTATGGACTGAACAAGAAACCACCAAAAATTTTAACCAGTCATCGTTCTCACAACACTGAGGACCAGTCATTCGAAATGACTTCTCCATGCATTTTATGCATTGGTAAAAGCACTATGATGAAAAGTGTGATATGTTTTCAGGTATCTCCTATACTAATAGAGCCACATGCTCACCGGTTTGCCACATGATGTAGGCCTATGGACTGAACAAGAAACCACCAAAAATTTTAACCAGTCATCGTTCTCACAACACTGAGGACCAGTCATTCGAAATGACTTCTCCATGCATTTTATGCATTGGTAAAAGCACTATGATGAAAAGTGTGATATGTTTTCAGGTATCTCCTATACTAATAGAGCCACATGCTCACCGGTTTGCCACATGATGTAGGCCTATGGACTGAACAAGAAACCACCAAAAATTTTAACCAGTCATCGTTCTCACAACACTGAGGACCAGTCATTCGAAATGACTTCTCCATGCATTTTATGCATTGGTAAAAGCACTATGATGAAAAGTGTGATATGTTTTCAGGTATCTCCTATACTAATAGAGCCACATGCTCACCGGTTTGCCACATGATGTAGGCCTATGGACTGAACAAGAAACCACCAAAAATTTTAACCAGTCATCGTTCTCACAACACTGAGGACCAGTCATTCGAAATGACTTCTCCATGCATTTTATGCATTGGTAAAAGCACTATGATGAAAAGTGTGATATGTTTTCAGGTATCTCCTATACTAATAGAGCCACATGCTCACCGGTTTGCCACATGATGTAGGCCTATGGACTGAACAAGAAACCACCAAAAATTTTAACCAGTCATCGTTCTCACAACACTGAGGACCAGTCATTCGAAATGACTTCTCCATGCATTTTATGCATTGGTAAAAGCACTATGATGAAAAGTGTGATATGTTTTCAGGTATCTCCTATACTAATAGAGCCACATGCTCACCGGTTTGCCACATGATGTAGGCCTATGGACTGAACAAGAAACCACCAAAAATTTTAACCAGTCATCGTTCTCACAACACTGAGGACCAGTCATTCGAAATGACTTCTCCATGCATTTTATGCATTGGTAAAAGCACTATGATGAAAAGTGTGATATGTTTTCAGGTATCTCCTATACTAATAGAGCCACATGCTCACCGGTTTGCCACATGATGTAGGCCTATGGACTGAACAAGAAACCACCAAAAATTTTAACCAGTCATCGTTCTCACAACACTGAGGACCAGTCATTCGAAATGACTTCTCCATGCATTTTATGCATTGGTAAAAGCACTATGATGAAAAGTGTGATATGTTTTCAGGTATCTCCTATACTAATAGAGCCACATGCTCACCGGTTTGCCACATGATGTAGGCCTATGGACTGAACAAGAAACCACCAAAAATTTTAACCAGTCATCGTTCTCACAACACTGAGGACCAGTCATTCGAAATGACTTCTCCATGCATTTTATGCATTGGTAAAAGCACTATGATGAAAAGTGTGATATGTTTTCAGGTATCTCCTATACTAATAGAGCCACATGCTCACCGGTTTGCCACATGATGTAGGCCTATGGACTGAACAAGAAACCACCAAAAATTTTAACCAGTCATCGTTCTCACAACACTGAGGACCAGTCATTCGAAATGACTTCTCCATGCATTTTATGCATTGGTAAAAGCACTATGATGAAAAGTGTGATATGTTTTCAGGTATCTCCTATACTAATAGAGCCACATGCTCACCGGTTTGCCACATGATGTAGGCCTATGGACTGAACAAGAAACCACCAAAAATTTTAACCAGTCATCGTTCTCACAACACTGAGGACCAGTCATTCGAAATGACTTCTCCATGCATTTTATGCATTGGTAAAAGCACTATGATGAAAAGTGTGATATGTTTTCAGGTATCTCCTATACTAATAGAGCCACATGCTCACCGGTTTGCCACATGATGTAGGCCTATGGACTGAACAAGAAACCACCAAAAATTTTAACCAGTCATCGTTCTCACAACACTGAGGACCAGTCATTCGAAATGACTTCTCCATGCATTTTATGCATTGGTAAAAGCACTATGATGAAAAGTGTGATATGTTTTCAGGTATCTCCTATACTAATAGAGCCACATGCTCACCGGTTTGCCACATGATGTAGGCCTATGGACTGAACAAGAAACCACCAAAAATTTTAACCAGTCATCGTTCTCACAACACTGAGGACCAGTCATTCGAAATGACTTCTCCATGCATTTTATGCATTGGTAAAAGCACTATGATGAAAAGTGTGATATGTTTTCAGGTATCTCCTATACTAATAGAGCCACATGCTCACCGGTTTGCCACATGATGTAGGCCTATGGACTGAACAAGAAACCACCAAAAATTTTAACCAGTCATCGTTCTCACAACACTGAGGACCAGTCATTCGAAATGACTTCTCCATGCATTTTATGCATTGGTAAAAGCACTATGATGAAAAGTGTGATATGTTTTCAGGTATCTCCTATACTAATAGAGCCACATGCTCACCGGTTTGCCACATGATGTAGGCCTATGGACTGAACAAGAAACCACCAAAAATTTTAACCAGTCATCGTTCTCACAACACTGAGGACCAGTCATTCGAAATGACTTCTCCATGCATTTTATGCATTGGTAAAAGCACTATGATGAAAAGTGTGATATGTTTTCAGGTATCTCCTATACTAATAGAGCCACATGCTCACCGGTTTGCCACATGATGTAGGCCTATGGACTGAACAAGAAACCACCAAAAATTTTAACCAGTCATCGTTCTCACAACACTGAGGACCAGTCATTCGAAATGACTTCTCCATGCATTTTATGCATTGGTAAAAGCACTATGATGAAAAGTGTGATATGTTTTCAGGTATCTCCTATACTAATAGAGCCACATGCTCACCGGTTTGCCACATGATGTAGGCCTATGGACTGAACAAGAAACCACCAAAAATTTTAACCAGTCATCGTTCTCACAACACTGAGGACCAGTCATTCGAAATGACTTCTCCATGCATTTTATGCATTGGTAAAAGCACTATGATGAAAAGTGTGATATGTTTTCAGGTATCTCCTATACTAATAGAGCCACATGCTCACCGGTTTGCCACATGATGTAGGCCTATGGACTGAACAAGAAACCACCAAAAATTTTAACCAGTCATCGTTCTCACAACACTGAGGACCAGTCATTCGAAATGACTTCTCCATGCATTTTATGCATTGGTAAAAGCACTATGATGAAAAGTGTGATATGTTTTCAGGTATCTCCTATACTAATAGAGCCACATGCTCACCGGTTTGCCACATGATGTAGGCCTATGGACTGAACAAGAAACCACCAAAAATTTTAACCAGTCATCGTTCTCACAACACTGAGGACCAGTCATTCGAAATGACTTCTCCATGCATTTTATGCATTGGTAAAAGCACTATGATGAAAAGTGTGATATGTTTTCAGGTATCTCCTATACTAATAGAGCCACATGCTCACCGGTTTGCCACATGATGTAGGCCTATGGACTGAACAAGAAACCACCAAAAATTTTAACCAGTCATCGTTCTCACAACACTGAGGACCAGTCATTCGAAATGACTTCTCCATGCATTTTATGCATTGGTAAAAGCACTATGATGAAAAGTGTGATATGTTTTCAGGTATCTCCTATACTAATAGAGCCACATGCTCACCGGTTTGCCACATGATGTAGGCCTATGGACTGAACAAGAAACCACCAAAAATTTTAACCAGTCATCGTTCTCACAACACTGAGGACCAGTCATTCGAAATGACTTCTCCATGCATTTTATGCATTGGTAAAAGCACTATGATGAAAAGTGTGATATGTTTTCAGGTATCTCCTATACTAATAGAGCCACATGCTCACCGGTTTGCCACATGATGTAGGCCTATGGACTGAACAAGAAACCACCAAAAATTTTAACCAGTCATCGTTCTCACAACACTGAGGACCAGTCATTCGAAATGACTTCTCCATGCATTTTATGCATTGGTAAAAGCACTATGATGAAAAGTGTGATATGTTTTCAGGTATCTCCTATACTAATAGAGCCACATGCTCACCGGTTTGCCACATGATGTAGGCCTATGGACTGAACAAGAAACCACCAAAAATTTTAACCAGTCATCGTTCTCACAACACTGAGGACCAGTCATTCGAAATGACTTCTCCATGCATTTTATGCATTGGTAAAAGCACTATGATGAAAAGTGTGATATGTTTTCAGGTATCTCCTATACTAATAGAGCCACATGCTCACCGGTTTGCCACATGATGTAGGCCTATGGACTGAACAAGAAACCACCAAAAATTTTAACCAGTCATCGTTCTCACAACACTGAGGACCAGTCATTCGAAATGACTTCTCCATGCATTTTATGCATTGGTAAAAGCACTATGATGAAAAGTGTGATATGTTTTCAGGTATCTCCTATACTAATAGAGCCACATGCTCACCGGTTTGCCACATGATGTAGGCCTATGGACTGAACAAGAAACCACCAAAAATTTTAACCAGTCATCGTTCTCACAACACTGAGGACCAGTCATTCGAAATGACTTCTCCATGCATTTTATGCATTGGTAAAAGCACTATGATGAAAAGTGTGATATGTTTTCAGGTATCTCCTATACTAATAGAGCCACATGCTCACCGGTTTGCCACATGATGTAGGCCTATGGACTGAACAAGAAACCACCAAAAATTTTAACCAGTCATCGTTCTCACAACACTGAGGACCAGTCATTCGAAATGACTTCTCCATGCATTTTATGCATTGGTAAAAGCACTATGATGAAAAGTGTGATATGTTTTCAGGTATCTCCTATACTAATAGAGCCACATGCTCACCGGTTTGCCACATGATGTAGGCCTATGGACTGAACAAGAAACCACCAAAAATTTTAACCAGTCATCGTTCTCACAACACTGAGGACCAGTCATTCGAAATGACTTCTCCATGCATTTTATGCATTGGTAAAAGCACTATGATGAAAAGTGTGATATGTTTTCAGGTATCTCCTATACTAATAGAGCCACATGCTCACCGGTTTGCCACATGATGTAGGCCTATGGACTGAACAAGAAACCACCAAAAATTTTAACCAGTCATCGTTCTCACAACACTGAGGACCAGTCATTCGAAATGACTTCTCCATGCATTTTATGCATTGGTAAAAGCACTATGATGAAAAGTGTGATATGTTTTCAGGTATCTCCTATACTAATAGAGCCACATGCTCACCGGTTTGCCACATGATGTAGGCCTATGGACTGAACAAGAAACCACCAAAAATTTTAACCAGTCATCGTTCTCACAACACTGAGGACCAGTCATTCGAAATGACTTCTCCATGCATTTTATGCATTGGTAAAAGCACTATGATGAAAAGTGTGATATGTTTTCAGGTATCTCCTATACTAATAGAGCCACATGCTCACCGGTTTGCCACATGATGTAGGCCTATGGACTGAACAAGAAACCACCAAAAATTTTAACCAGTCATCGTTCTCACAACACTGAGGACCAGTCATTCGAAATGACTTCTCCATGCATTTTATGCATTGGTAAAAGCACTATGATGAAAAGTGTGATATGTTTTCAGGTATCTCCTATACTAATAGAGCCACATGCTCACCGGTTTGCCACATGATGTAGGCCTATGGACTGAACAAGAAACCACCAAAAATTTTAACCAGTCATCGTTCTCACAACACTGAGGACCAGTCATTCGAAATGACTTCTCCATGCATTTTATGCATTGGTAAAAGCACTATGATGAAAAGTGTGATATGTTTTCAGGTATCTCCTATACTAATAGAGCCACATGCTCACCGGTTTGCCACATGATGTAGGCCTATGGACTGAACAAGAAACCACCAAAAATTTTAACCAGTCATCGTTCTCACAACACTGAGGACCAGTCATTCGAAATGACTTCTCCATGCATTTTATGCATTGGTAAAAGCACTATGATGAAAAGTGTGATATGTTTTCAGGTATCTCCTATACTAATAGAGCCACATGCTCACCGGTTTGCCACATGATGTAGGCCTATGGACTGAACAAGAAACCACCAAAAATTTTAACCAGTCATCGTTCTCACAACACTGAGGACCAGTCATTCGAAATGACTTCTCCATGCATTTTATGCATTGGTAAAAGCACTATGATGAAAAGTGTGATATGTTTTCAGGTATCTCCTATACTAATAGAGCCACATGCTCACCGGTTTGCCACATGATGTAGGCCTATGGACTGAACAAGAAACCACCAAAAATTTTAACCAGTCATCGTTCTCACAACACTGAGGACCAGTCATTCGAAATGACTTCTCCATGCATTTTATGCATTGGTAAAAGCACTATGATGAAAAGTGTGATATGTTTTCAGGTATCTCCTATACTAATAGAGCCACATGCTCACCGGTTTGCCACATGATGTAGGCCTATGGACTGAACAAGAAACCACCAAAAATTTTAACCAGTCATCGTTCTCACAACACTGAGGACCAGTCATTCGAAATGACTTCTCCATGCATTTTATGCATTGGTAAAAGCACTATGATGAAAAGTGTGATATGTTTTCAGGTATCTCCTATACTAATAGAGCCACATGCTCACCGGTTTGCCACATGATGTAGGCCTATGGACTGAACAAGAAACCACCAAAAATTTTAACCAGTCATCGTTCTCACAACACTGAGGACCAGTCATTCGAAATGACTTCTCCATGCATTTTATGCATTGGTAAAAGCACTATGATGAAAAGTGTGATATGTTTTCAGGTATCTCCTATACTAATAGAGCCACATGCTCACCGGTTTGCCACATGATGTAGGCCTATGGACTGAACAAGAAACCACCAAAAATTTTAACCAGTCATCGTTCTCACAACACTGAGGACCAGTCATTCGAAATGACTTCTCCATGCATTTTATGCATTGGTAAAAGCACTATGATGAAAAGTGTGATATGTTTTCAGGTATCTCCTATACTAATAGAGCCACATGCTCACCGGTTTGCCACATGATGTAGGCCTATGGACTGAACAAGAAACCACCAAAAATTTTAACCAGTCATCGTTCTCACAACACTGAGGACCAGTCATTCGAAATGACTTCTCCATGCATTTTATGCATTGGTAAAAGCACTATGATGAAAAGTGTGATATGTTTTCAGGTATCTCCTATACTAATAGAGCCACATGCTCACCGGTTTGCCACATGATGTAGGCCTATGGACTGAACAAGAAACCACCAAAAATTTTAACCAGTCATCGTTCTCACAACACTGAGGACCAGTCATTCGAAATGACTTCTCCATGCATTTTATGCATTGGTAAAAGCACTATGATGAAAAGTGTGATATGTTTTCAGGTATCTCCTATACTAATAGAGCCACATGCTCACCGGTTTGCCACATGATGTAGGCCTATGGACTGAACAAGAAACCACCAAAAATTTTAACCAGTCATCGTTCTCACAACACTGAGGACCAGTCATTCGAAATGACTTCTCCATGCATTTTATGCATTGGTAAAAGCACTATGATGAAAAGTGTGATATGTTTTCAGGTATCTCCTATACTAATAGAGCCACATGCTCACCGGTTTGCCACATGATGTAGGCCTATGGACTGAACAAGAAACCACCAAAAATTTTAACCAGTCATCGTTCTCACAACACTGAGGACCAGTCATTCGAAATGACTTCTCCATGCATTTTATGCATTGGTAAAAGCACTATGATGAAAAGTGTGATATGTTTTCAGGTATCTCCTATACTAATAGAGCCACATGCTCACCGGTTTGCCACATGATGTAGGCCTATGGACTGAACAAGAAACCACCAAAAATTTTAACCAGTCATCGTTCTCACAACACTGAGGACCAGTCATTCGAAATGACTTCTCCATGCATTTTATGCATTGGTAAAAGCACTATGATGAAAAGTGTGATATGTTTTCAGGTATCTCCTATACTAATAGAGCCACATGCTCACCGGTTTGCCACATGATGTAGGCCTATGGACTGAACAAGAAACCACCAAAAATTTTAACCAGTCATCGTTCTCACAACACTGAGGACCAGTCATTCGAAATGACTTCTCCATGCATTTTATGCATTGGTAAAAGCACTATGATGAAAAGTGTGATATGTTTTCAGGTATCTCCTATACTAATAGAGCCACATGCTCACCGGTTTGCCACATGATGTAGGCCTATGGACTGAACAAGAAACCACCAAAAATTTTAACCAGTCATCGTTCTCACAACACTGAGGACCAGTCATTCGAAATGACTTCTCCATGCATTTTATGCATTGGTAAAAGCACTATGATGAAAAGTGTGATATGTTTTCAGGTATCTCCTATACTAATAGAGCCACATGCTCACCGGTTTGCCACATGATGTAGGCCTATGGACTGAACAAGAAACCACCAAAAATTTTAACCAGTCATCGTTCTCACAACACTGAGGACCAGTCATTCGAAATGACTTCTCCATGCATTTTATGCATTGGTAAAAGCACTATGATGAAAAGTGTGATATGTTTTCAGGTATCTCCTATACTAATAGAGCCACATGCTCACCGGTTTGCCACATGATGTAGGCCTATGGACTGAACAAGAAACCACCAAAAATTTTAACCAGTCATCGTTCTCACAACACTGAGGACCAGTCATTCGAAATGACTTCTCCATGCATTTTATGCATTGGTAAAAGCACTATGATGAAAAGTGTGATATGTTTTCAGGTATCTCCTATACTAATAGAGCCACATGCTCACCGGTTTGCCACATGATGTAGGCCTATGGACTGAACAAGAAACCACCAAAAATTTTAACCAGTCATCGTTCTCACAACACTGAGGACCAGTCATTCGAAATGACTTCTCCATGCATTTTATGCATTGGTAAAAGCACTATGATGAAAAGTGTGATATGTTTTCAGGTATCTCCTATACTAATAGAGCCACATGCTCACCGGTTTGCCACATGATGTAGGCCTATGGACTGAACAAGAAACCACCAAAAATTTTAACCAGTCATCGTTCTCACAACACTGAGGACCAGTCATTCGAAATGACTTCTCCATGCATTTTATGCATTGGTAAAAGCACTATGATGAAAAGTGTGATATGTTTTCAGGTATCTCCTATACTAATAGAGCCACATGCTCACCGGTTTGCCACATGATGTAGGCCTATGGACTGAACAAGAAACCACCAAAAATTTTAACCAGTCATCGTTCTCACAACACTGAGGACCAGTCATTCGAAATGACTTCTCCATGCATTTTATGCATTGGTAAAAGCACTATGATGAAAAGTGTGATATGTTTTCAGGTATCTCCTATACTAATAGAGCCACATGCTCACCGGTTTGCCACATGATGTAGGCCTATGGACTGAACAAGAAACCACCAAAAATTTTAACCAGTCATCGTTCTCACAACACTGAGGACCAGTCATTCGAAATGACTTCTCCATGCATTTTATGCATTGGTAAAAGCACTATGATGAAAAGTGTGATATGTTTTCAGGTATCTCCTATACTAATAGAGCCACATGCTCACCGGTTTGCCACATGATGTAGGCCTATGGACTGAACAAGAAACCACCAAAAATTTTAACCAGTCATCGTTCTCACAACACTGAGGACCAGTCATTCGAAATGACTTCTCCATGCATTTTATGCATTGGTAAAAGCACTATGATGAAAAGTGTGATATGTTTTCAGGTATCTCCTATACTAATAGAGCCACATGCTCACCGGTTTGCCACATGATGTAGGCCTATGGACTGAACAAGAAACCACCAAAAATTTTAACCAGTCATCGTTCTCACAACACTGAGGACCAGTCATTCGAAATGACTTCTCCATGCATTTTATGCATTGGTAAAAGCACTATGATGAAAAGTGTGATATGTTTTCAGGTATCTCCTATACTAATAGAGCCACATGCTCACCGGTTTGCCACATGATGTAGGCCTATGGACTGAACAAGAAACCACCAAAAATTTTAACCAGTCATCGTTCTCACAACACTGAGGACCAGTCATTCGAAATGACTTCTCCATGCATTTTATGCATTGGTAAAAGCACTATGATGAAAAGTGTGATATGTTTTCAGGTATCTCCTATACTAATAGAGCCACATGCTCACCGGTTTGCCACATGATGTAGGCCTATGGACTGAACAAGAAACCACCAAAAATTTTAACCAGTCATCGTTCTCACAACACTGAGGACCAGTCATTCGAAATGACTTCTCCATGCATTTTATGCATTGGTAAAAGCACTATGATGAAAAGTGTGATATGTTTTCAGGTATCTCCTATACTAATAGAGCCACATGCTCACCGGTTTGCCACATGATGTAGGCCTATGGACTGAACAAGAAACCACCAAAAATTTTAACCAGTCATCGTTCTCACAACACTGAGGACCAGTCATTCGAAATGACTTCTCCATGCATTTTATGCATTGGTAAAAGCACTATGATGAAAAGTGTGATATGTTTTCAGGTATCTCCTATACTAATAGAGCCACATGCTCACCGGTTTGCCACATGATGTAGGCCTATGGACTGAACAAGAAACCACCAAAAATTTTAACCAGTCATCGTTCTCACAACACTGAGGACCAGTCATTCGAAATGACTTCTCCATGCATTTTATGCATTGGTAAAAGCACTATGATGAAAAGTGTGATATGTTTTCAGGTATCTCCTATACTAATAGAGCCACATGCTCACCGGTTTGCCACATGATGTAGGCCTATGGACTGAACAAGAAACCACCAAAAATTTTAACCAGTCATCGTTCTCACAACACTGAGGACCAGTCATTCGAAATGACTTCTCCATGCATTTTATGCATTGGTAAAAGCACTATGATGAAAAGTGTGATATGTTTTCAGGTATCTCCTATACTAATAGAGCCACATGCTCACCGGTTTGCCACATGATGTAGGCCTATGGACTGAACAAGAAACCACCAAAAATTTTAACCAGTCATCGTTCTCACAACACTGAGGACCAGTCATTCGAAATGACTTCTCCATGCATTTTATGCATTGGTAAAAGCACTATGATGAAAAGTGTGATATGTTTTCAGGTATCTCCTATACTAATAGAGCCACATGCTCACCGGTTTGCCACATGATGTAGGCCTATGGACTGAACAAGAAACCACCAAAAATTTTAACCAGTCATCGTTCTCACAACACTGAGGACCAGTCATTCGAAATGACTTCTCCATGCATTTTATGCATTGGTAAAAGCACTATGATGAAAAGTGTGATATGTTTTCAGGTATCTCCTATACTAATAGAGCCACATGCTCACCGGTTTGCCACATGATGTAGGCCTATGGACTGAACAAGAAACCACCAAAAATTTTAACCAGTCATCGTTCTCACAACACTGAGGACCAGTCATTCGAAATGACTTCTCCATGCATTTTATGCATTGGTAAAAGCACTATGATGAAAAGTGTGATATGTTTTCAGGTATCTCCTATACTAATAGAGCCACATGCTCACCGGTTTGCCACATGATGTAGGCCTATGGACTGAACAAGAAACCACCAAAAATTTTAACCAGTCATCGTTCTCACAACACTGAGGACCAGTCATTCGAAATGACTTCTCCATGCATTTTATGCATTGGTAAAAGCACTATGATGAAAAGTGTGATATGTTTTCAGGTATCTCCTATACTAATAGAGCCACATGCTCACCGGTTTGCCACATGATGTAGGCCTATGGACTGAACAAGAAACCACCAAAAATTTTAACCAGTCATCGTTCTCACAACACTGAGGACCAGTCATTCGAAATGACTTCTCCATGCATTTTATGCATTGGTAAAAGCACTATGATGAAAAGTGTGATATGTTTTCAGGTATCTCCTATACTAATAGAGCCACATGCTCACCGGTTTGCCACATGATGTAGGCCTATGGACTGAACAAGAAACCACCAAAAATTTTAACCAGTCATCGTTCTCACAACACTGAGGACCAGTCATTCGAAATGACTTCTCCATGCATTTTATGCATTGGTAAAAGCACTATGATGAAAAGTGTGATATGTTTTCAGGTATCTCCTATACTAATAGAGCCACATGCTCACCGGTTTGCCACATGATGTAGGCCTATGGACTGAACAAGAAACCACCAAAAATTTTAACCAGTCATCGTTCTCACAACACTGAGGACCAGTCATTCGAAATGACTTCTCCATGCATTTTATGCATTGGTAAAAGCACTATGATGAAAAGTGTGATATGTTTTCAGGTATCTCCTATACTAATAGAGCCACATGCTCACCGGTTTGCCACATGATGTAGGCCTATGGACTGAACAAGAAACCACCAAAAATTTTAACCAGTCATCGTTCTCACAACACTGAGGACCAGTCATTCGAAATGACTTCTCCATGCATTTTATGCATTGGTAAAAGCACTATGATGAAAAGTGTGATATGTTTTCAGGTATCTCCTATACTAATAGAGCCACATGCTCACCGGTTTGCCACATGATGTAGGCCTATGGACTGAACAAGAAACCACCAAAAATTTTAACCAGTCATCGTTCTCACAACACTGAGGACCAGTCATTCGAAATGACTTCTCCATGCATTTTATGCATTGGTAAAAGCACTATGATGAAAAGTGTGATATGTTTTCAGGTATCTCCTATACTAATAGAGCCACATGCTCACCGGTTTGCCACATGATGTAGGCCTATGGACTGAACAAGAAACCACCAAAAATTTTAACCAGTCATCGTTCTCACAACACTGAGGACCAGTCATTCGAAATGACTTCTCCATGCATTTTATGCATTGGTAAAAGCACTATGATGAAAAGTGTGATATGTTTTCAGGTATCTCCTATACTAATAGAGCCACATGCTCACCGGTTTGCCACATGATGTAGGCCTATGGACTGAACAAGAAACCACCAAAAATTTTAACCAGTCATCGTTCTCACAACACTGAGGACCAGTCATTCGAAATGACTTCTCCATGCATTTTATGCATTGGTAAAAGCACTATGATGAAAAGTGTGATATGTTTTCAGGTATCTCCTATACTAATAGAGCCACATGCTCACGCGTTTGCCACATGTTGTAGGCCTATGGACTGAACAAGAAACCACCAAAAATTTTAACCAGTCATCGTTCTCACAACACTGAGGACCAGTCATTCGAAATGACTTCTCCATGCATTTTATGCATTGGTAAAAGCACTATGATGAAAAGTGTGATATGTTTTCAGGTATCTCCTAATACTAATAGAGCCCACAGGCTCACCGTATGTTACTAATAGCTCACATGATGTACCTCGTGTTCTGCACATGATCCCTCCTAAGGCCTATGGACTGAACAAGAAACCACCAAAAATTTTAACCAGTCATCCGTTCTCACAACACTGAGGACCAGTCATTCGAAATGACTTCTCCATGCATTTTTATGCATTG
>NW_027193578.1:0-69486 GCF_032444005.1 Ranitomeya imitator
ATGCATGGAGAAGTCATTTCGAATGACTGGTCCTCAGTGTTGTGAAAACGATGACAGGTTAAAATTTTTGGTGGTTTCTTGTTCAGTCCATAGGCCTACATCATGTGGCAAACCGGTGAGCATGTGGCTCTATTAGTATAGGAGATACCTGAAAACATATCACACTTTTCATCATAGTGCTTTTACCAATGCATAAAATGCATTCGAAATGACTTCTCCATGCATTTTATGCATTGGTAAAAGCACTATGATGAAAAGTGTGATATGTTTTCAGGTATCTCCTATACTAATAGAGCCACATGCTCACCGGTTTGCCACATGATGTAGGCCTATGGACTGAACAAGAAACCACCAAAAATTTTAACCAGTCATCGTTCTCACAACACTGAGGACCAGTCATTCGAAATGACTTCTCCATGCATTTTATGCATTGGTAAAAGCACTATGATGAAAAGTGTGATATGTTTTCAGGTATCTCCTATACTAATAGAGCCACATGCTCACCGGTTTGCCACATGATGTAGGCCTATGGACTGAACCAGAAACCACCAAAAATTTTAACCAGTCATCGTTCTCACAACACTGAGGACCAGTCATTCGAAATGACTTCTCCATGCATTTTATGCATTGGTAAAAGCACTATGATGAAAAGTGTGATATGTTTTCAGGTATCTCCTATACTAATAGAGCCACATGCTCACCGGTTTGCCATATGATGTAGGCCTATGGACTGAACAAGAAACCACCAAAAATTTTAACCAGTCATCGTTCTCACAACACTGAGGACCAGTCATTCGAAATGACTTCTCCATGCATTTTATGCATTGGTAAAAGCACTATGATGAAAAGTGTGATATGTTTTCAGGTATCTCCTATACTAATAGAGCCACATGCTCACCGGTTTGCCACATGATGTAGGCCTATGGACTGAACAAGAAACCACCAAAAATTTTAACCAGTCATCGTTCTCACAACACTGAGGACCAGTCATTCGAAATGACTTCTC
The DNA here is from genome assembly GCF_032444005.1 of Ranitomeya imitator. Classification (NCBI taxonomy): domain Eukaryota; kingdom Metazoa; phylum Chordata; class Amphibia; order Anura; family Dendrobatidae; genus Ranitomeya; species Ranitomeya imitator. The sequence continues at coordinate 1,007 of NW_027193578.1, forward strand.
CATGCATTTTATGCATTGGTAAAAGCACTATGATGAAAAGTGTGATATGTTTTCAGGTATCTCCTATACTAATAGAGCCACATGCTCACCGGTTTGCCACATGATGTAGGCCTATGGACTGAACCAGAAACCACCAAAAATTTTAACCAGTCATCGTTCTCACAACACTGAGGACCAGTCATTCGAAATGACTTCTCCATGCATTTTATGCATTGATAAAAGCACTATGATGAAAAGTGTGATATGTTTTCAGGTATCTCCTATACTAATAGAGCCACATGCTCACCGGTTTGCCACATGATGTAGGCCTATGGACTGAACAAGAAACCACCAAAAATTTTAACCAGTCATCGTTCTCACAACACTGAGGACCAGTCATTCGAAATGACTTCTCCATGCATTTTATGCATTGGTAAAAGCACTATGATGAAAAGTGTGATATGTTTTCAGGTATCTCCTATACTAATAGAGCCACATGCTCACCGGTTTGCCACATGATGTAGGCCTATGGACTGAACAAGAAACCACCAAAAATTTTAACCAGTCATCGTTCTCACAACACTGAGGACCAGTCATTCGAAATGACTTCTCCATGCATTTTATGCATTGGTAAAAGCACTATGATGAAAAGTGTGATATGTTTTCAGGTATCTCCTATACTAATAGAGCCACATGCTCACCGGTTTGCCACATGATGTAGGCCTATGGACTGAACAAGAAACCACCAAAAATTTTAACCAGTCATCGTTCTCACAACACTGAGGACCAGTCATTCGAAATGACTTCTCCATGCATTTTATGCATTGGTAAAAGCACTATGATGAAAAGTGTGATATGTTTTCAGGTATCTCCTATACTAATAGAGCCACATGCTCACCGGTTTGCCACATGATGTAGGCCTATGGACTGAACAAGAAACCACCAAAAATTTTAACCAGTCATCGTTCTCACAACACTGAGGACCAGTCATTCGAAATGACTTCTCCATGCATTTTATGCATTGGTAAAAGCACTATGATGAAAAGTGTGATGTTTTCAGGTATCTCCTATACTAATATAGCCACATGCTCACCGGTTTGCCACATGATGTAGGCCTATGGACTGAACAAGAAACCACCAAAAATTTTAACCAGTCATCGTTCTCACAACACTGAGGACCAGTCATTCGAAATGACTTCTCCATGCATTTTATGCATTGGTAAAAGCACTATGATGAAAAGTGTGATATGTTTTCAGGTATCTCCTATACTAATAGAGCCACATGCTCACCGGTTTGCCACATGATGTAGGCCTATGGACTGAACAAGAAACCACCAAAAATTTTAACCAGTCGTCGTTCTCACAACACTGAGGACCAGTCATTCGAAATGACTTCTCCATGCATTTTATGCATTGGTAAAAGCACTATGATGAAAAGTGTGATATGTTTTCAGGTATCTCCTATACTAATAGAGCCACATGCTCACCGGTTTGCCACATGATGTAGGCCTATGGACTGAACAAGAAACCACCAAAAATTTTAACCAGTCATCGTTCTCACAACACTGAGGACCAGTCATTCGAAATGACTTCTCCATGCATTTTATGCATTGGTAAAAGCACTATGATGAAAAGTGTGATATGTTTTCAGGTATCTCCTATACTAATAGAGCCACATGCTCACCGGTTTGCCACATGATGTAGGCCTATGGACTGAACAAGAAACCACCAAAAATTTTAACCAGTCATCGTTCTCACAACACTGAGGACCAGTCATTCGAAATGACTTCTCCATGCATTTTATGCATTGGTAAAAGCACTATGATGAAAAGTGTGATATGTTTTCAGGTATCTCCTATACTAATAGAGCCACATGCTCACCGGTTTGCCACATGATGTAGGCCTATGGACTGAACAAGAAACCACCAAAAATTTTAACCAGTCATCGTTCTCACAACACTGAGGACCAGTCATCCGAAATGACTTCTCCATGCATTTTATGCATTGGTAAAAGCACTATGATGAAAAGTGTGATATGTTTTCAGGTATCTCCTATACTAATAGAGCCACATGCTCACCGGTTTGCCACATGATGTAGGCCTATGGACTGAACAAGAAACCACCAAAAATTTTAACTAGTCATCGTTCTCACAACACTGAGGACCAGTCATTCGAAATGACTTCTCCATGCATTTTATGCATTGGTAAAAGCACTATGATGAAAAGTGTGATATGTTTTCAGGTATCTCCTATACTAATAGAGCCACATGCTCACCGGTTTGCCACATGATGTAGGCCTATGGACTGAACAAGAAACCACCAAAAATTTTAACCAGTCATCGTTCTCACAACACTGAGGACCAGTCATTCGAAATGACTTCTCCATGCATTTTATGCATTGGTAAAAGCACTATGATGAAAAGTGTGATATGTTTTCAGGTATCTCCTATACTAATAGAGCCACATGCTCACCGGTTTGCCACATGATGTAGGCCTATGGACTGAACAAGAAACCACCAAAAATTTTAACCAGTCATCGTTCTCACAACACTGAGGACCAGTCATTCGAAATGACTTCTCCATGCATTTTATGCATTGGTAAAAGCACTATGATGAAAAGTGTGATATGTTTTCAGGTATCTCCTATACTAATAGAGCCACATGCTCACCGGTTTGCCACATGATGTAGGCCTATGGACTGAACAAGAAACCACCAAAAATTTTAACCAGTCATCGTTCTCACAACACTGAGGACCAGTCATTCGAAATGACTTCTCCATGCATTATATGCATTGGTAAAAGCACTATGATGAAAAGTGTGATATGTTTTCAGGTATCTCCTATACTAAGGCCTACATCATGTGGCAAACCGGTGAGCATGTGGCTCTATTAGTATAGGAGATACCTGAAAACATATCACACTTTTCATCATAGTGCTTTTACCAATGCATAAAATGCATGGAGAAGTCATTTCGAATGACTGGTCCTCAGTGTTGTGAGAACGATGACTGGTTAAAATTTTTGGTGGTTTCTTGTTCAGTCCATAGGCCTACATCATGTGGCAAACCGGTGAGCATGTGGCTCTATTAGTATAGGAGATACCTGAAAACATATCACACTTTTCATCATAGTGCTTTTACCAATGCATAAAATGCATGGAGAAGTCATTTCGAATGACTGGTCCTCAGTGTTGTGAGAACGATGACTGGTTAAAATTTTTGGTGGTTTCTTGTTCAGTCCATAGGCCTACATCATGTGGCAAACCGGTGAGCATGTGGCTCTATTAGTATAGGAGATACCTGAAAACATATCACACTTTTCATAATAGTGCTTTTACCAATGCATAAAATGCATGGAGAAGTCATTTCGGATGACTGGTCCTCAGTGTTGTGAGAACGATGACTGGTTAAAATTTTTGATGGTTTCTTGTTCAGTCCATAGGCCTACATCATGTGGCAAACCGGTGAGCATGTGGCTCTATTAGTATAGGAGATACCTGAAAACATATCACACTTTTCATCATAGTGCTTTTACCAATGCATAAAATGCATGGAGAAGTCATTTCGAATGACTGGTCCTCAGTGTTGTGAGAACGATGACTGGTTAAAATTTTTGGTGGTTTCTTGTTCAGTCCATAGGCCTACATCATGTGGCAAACCGGTGAGCATGTGGCTCTATTAGTATAGGAGATACCTGAAAACATCACACTTTTCATCATAGTGCTTTTACCAATGCATAAAATGCATGGAGAAGTCATTTCGAATGACTGGTCCTCAGTGTTGTGAGAACGATGACTGGTTAAAATTTTTGGTGGTTTCTTGTTCAGTCCATAGGCCTACATCATGTGGCAAACCGGTGAGCATGTGGCTCTATTAGTATAGGAGATACCTGAAAACATATCACACTTTTCATCATAGTGCTTTTACCAATGCATAAAATGCATGGAGAAGTCATTTCGGATGACTGGTCCTCAGTGTTGTGAGAACGATGACTGGTTAAAATTTTTGGTGGTTTCTTGTTCAGTCCATAGGCCTACATCATGTGGCAAACCGGTGAGCATGTGGCTCTATTAGTATAGGAGATACCTGAAAACATATCACACTTTTCATCATAGTGCTTTTACCAATGCATAAAATGCATGGAGAAGTCATTTCGAATGACTGGTCCTCAGTGTTGTGAGAACGATGACTGGTTAAAATTTTTGGTGGTTTCTTGTTCAGTCCATAGGCCTACATCATGTGGCAAACCGGTGAGCATGTGGCTCTATTAGTATAGGAGATACCTGAAAACATATCACACTTTTCATCATAGTGCTTTTACCAATGCATAAAATGCATGGAGAAGTCATTTCGAACGACTGGTCCTCAGTGTTGTGAGAACGATGACTGGTTAATATTTTTGGTGGTTTCTTGTTCAGTCCATAGGCCTACATCATGTGGCAAACCGGTGAGCATGTGGCTCTATTAGTATAGGAGATACCTGAAAACATATCACACTTTTCATCATAGTGCTTTTACCAATGCATAAAATGCATGGAGAAGTCATTTCGAATGACTGGTCCTCAGTGTTGTGAGAACGATGACTGGTTAAAATTTTTGGTGGTTTCTTGTTCAGTCCATAGGCCTACATCATGTGGCAAACCGGTGAGCATGTGGCTCTATTAGTATAGGAGATACCTGAAAACATATCACACTTTTCATCACAACACTGAGGACCAGTCATTCGAAATGACTTCTCCATGCATTTTATGCATTGGTAAAAGCACTATGATGAAAAGTGTGATATGTTTTCAGGTATCTCCTATACTAATAGAGCCACATGCTCACCGGTTTGCCACATGATGTAGGCCTATGGACTGAACAAGAAACCACCAAAAATTTTAACCAGTCATCGTTCTCACAACACTGAGGACCAGTCATTCGAAATGACTTCTCCATGCATTTTATGCATTGGTAAAAGCACTATGATGAAAAGTGTGATATGTTTTCAGGTATCTCCTATACTAATAGAGCCACATGCTCACCGGTTTGCCACATGATGTAGGCCTATGGACTGAACCAGAAACCACCAAAAATTTTAACCAGTCATCTGTCTCACAACACTGAGGACCAGTCATTCGAAATGACTTCTCCATGCATTTTATGCATTGGTAAAAGCACTATGATGAAAAGTGTGATATGTTTTCAGGTATCTCCTATACTAATAGAGCCACATGCTCACCGGTTTGCCACATGATGTAGGCCTATGGACTGAACAAGAAACCACCAAAAATTTTAACCAGTCATCGTTCTCACAACACTGAGGACCAGTCATTCGAAATGACTTCTCCATGCATTTTATGCATTGGTAAAAGCACTATGATGAAAAGTGTGATATGTTTTCAGGTATCTCCTATACTAATAGAGCCACATGCTCACCGGTTTGCCACATGATGTAGGCCTATGGACTGAACAAGAAACCACCAAAAATTTTAACCAGTCATCGTTCTCACAACACTGAGGACCAGTCATTCGAAATGACTTCTCCATGCATTTTATGCATTGGTAAAAGCACTATGATGAAAAGTGTGATATGTTTTCAGGTATCTCCTATACTAATAGAGCCACATGCTCACCGGTTTGCCACATGATGTAGGCCTATGGACTGAACCAGAAACCACCAAAAATTTTAACCAGTCATCGTTCTCACAACACTGAGGACCAGTCATTCGAAATGACTTCTCCATGCATTTTATGCATTGGTAAAAGCACTATGATGAAAAGTGTGATATGTTTTCAGGTATCTCCTATACTAATAGAGCCACATGCTCACCGGTTTGCCACATGATGTAGGCCTATGGACTGAACAAGAAACCACCAAAAATTTTAACCAGTCATCGTTCTCACAACACTGAGGAGCAGTCATTCGAAATGACTTCTCCATGCATTTTATGCATTGGTAAAAGCACTATGATGAAAAGTGTGATATGTTTTCAGGTATCTCCTATACTAATAGAGCCACATGCTCACCGGTTTGCCACATGATGTAGGCCTATGGACTGAACAAGAAACCACCAAAAATTTTAACCAGTCATCGTTCTCACAACACTGAGGACCAGTCATTCGAAATGACTTCTCCATGCATTTTATGCATTGGTAAAAGCACTATGATGAAAAGTGTGATATGTTTTCAGGTATCTCCTATACTAATAGAGCCACATGCTCACCGGTTTGCCACATGATGTAGGCCTATGGACTGAACAAGAAACCACCAAAAATTTTAACCAGTCATCGTTCTCACAACACTGAGGACCAGTCATTCGAATGACTTCTCCATGCATTTTATGCATTGGTAAAAGCACTATGATGAAAAGTGTGATATGTTTTCAGGTATCTCCTATACTAATAGAGCCACATGCTCACCGGTTTGCCACATGAACTGAACTACAAGAAACCACCAAAAATTTTAACCAGTTCATCGTTCTCACAACAACACTGAGGACCAGTCATTCGAAGGACTTCTCCATGCATTTGTATGCATTGGGTAAAGACTATGATGAAAAGTGTGATACGATTTCAGGTATCATCCCTATACTATAGATATAAAGCCACATGCTCACCGGGTTTGCCACATGATGTAGGCCTATTGACTGAACAAGAAACCACCAAAAATTTTAACCAGTCATCGTTCTCACAACACTGAGGACCAGTCATTCGAAATGACTTCTCCATGCATTTTATGCATTGGTAAAAGCACTATGATGAAAAGTGTGATATGTTTTCAGGTATCTCCTATACTAATAGAGCCACATGCTCACCGGTTTGCCACATGATGTAGGCCTATGGACTGAACAAGAAACCACCAAAAATTTTAACCAGTCATCGTTCTCACAACACTGAGGACCAGTCATTCGAAATGACTTCTCCATGCATTTTATGCATTGGTAAAAGCACTATGATGAAAAGTGTGATATGTTTTCAGGTATCTCCTATACTAATAGAGCCACATGCTCACCGGTTTGCCACATGATGTAGGCCTATGGACTGAACAAGAAACCACCAAAAATTTTAACCAGTCATCGTTCTCACAACACTGAGGACCAGTCATTCGAAATGACTTCTCCATGCATTTTATGCATTGGTAAAAGCACTATGATGAAAAGTGTGATATGTTTTCAGGTATCTCCTATACTAATAGAGCCACATGCTCACCGGTTTGCCACATGATGTAGGCCTATGGACTGAACAAGAAACCACCAAAAATTTTAACCAGTCATCGTTCTCACAACACTGAGGACCAGTCATTCGAAATGACTTCTCCATGCATTTTATGCATTGGTAAAAGCACTATGATGAAAAGTGTGATATGTTTTCAGGTATCTCCTATACTAATAGAGCCACATGCTCACCGGTTTGCCACATGATGTAGGCCTATGGACTGAACAAGAAACCACCAAAAATTTTAACCAGTCATCGTTCTCACAACACTGAGGACCAGTCATTCGAAATGACTTCTCCATGCATTTTATGCATTGGTAAAAGCACTATGATGAAAAGTGTGATATGTTTTTATCTCCTATACTAATAGAGCCACATGCTCACCGGTTTGCCACATGATGTAGGCCTATGGACTGAACAAGAAACCACCAAAAATTTTAACCAGTCATCGTTCTCACAACACTGAGGACCAGTCATTCGAAATGACTTCTCCATGCATTTTATGCATTGGTAAAAGCACTATGATGAAAAGTGTGATATGTTTTCAGGTATCTCCTATACTAATAGAGCCACATGCTCACCGGTTTGCCACATGATGTAGGCCTATGGACTGAACAAGAAACCACCAAAAATTTTAACCAGTCATCGTTCTCACAACACTGAGGACCAGTCATTCGAAATGACTTCTCCATGCATTTTATGCATTGGTAAAAGCACTATGATGAAAAGTGTGATATGTTTTCAGGTATCTCCTATACTAATAGAGCCACATGCTCACCGGTTTGCCACATGATGTAGGCCTATGGACTGAACAAGAAACCACCAAAAATTTTAACCAGTCATCGTTCTCACAACACTGAGGACCAGTCATTCGAAATGACTTCTCCATGCATTTTATGCATTGGTAAAAGCACTATGATGAAAAGTGTGATATGTTTTCAGGTATCTCCTATACTAATAGAGCCACATGCTCACCGGTTTGCCACATGATGTAGGCCTATGGACTGAACAAGAAACCACCAAAAATTTTAACCAGTCATCGTTCTCACAACACTGAGGACCAGTCATTCGAAATGACTTCTCCATGCATTTTATGCATTGGTAAAAGCACTATGATGAAAAGTGTGATATGTTTTCAGGTATCTCCTATACTAATAGAGCCACATGCTCACCGGTTTGCCACATGATGTAGGCCTATGGACTGAACAAGAAACCACCAAAAATTTTAACCAGTCATCGTTCTCACAACACTGAGGACCAGTCATTCGAAATGACTTCTCCATGCATTTTATGCATTGGTAAAAGCACTATGATGAAAAGTGTGATATGTTTTCAGGTATCTCCTATACTAATAGAGCCACATGCTCACCGGTTTGCCACATGATGTAGGCCTATGGACTGAACAAGAAACCACCAAAAATTTTAACCAGTCATCGTTCTCACAACACTGAGGACCAGTCATTCGAAATGACTTCTCCATGCATTTTATGCATTGGTAAAAGCACTATGATGAAAAGTGTGATATGTTTTCAGGTATCTCCTATACTAATAGAGCCACATGCTCACCGGTTTGCCACATGATGTAGGCCTATGGACTGAACAAGAAACCACCAAAAATTTTAACCAGTCATCGTTCTCACAACACTGAGGACCAGTCATTCGAAATGACTTCTCCATGCATTTTATGCATTGGTAAAAGCACTATGATGAAAAGTGTGATATGTTTTCAGGTATCTCCTATACTAATAGAGCCACATGCTCACCGGTTTGCCACATGATGTAGGCCTATGGACTGAACAAGAAACCACCAAAAATTTTAACCAGTCATCGTTCTCACAACACTGAGGACCAGTCATTCGAAATGACTTCTCCATGCATTTTATGCATTGGTAAAAGCACTATGATGAAAAGTGTGATATGTTTTCAGGTATCTCCTATACTAATAGAGCCACATGCTCACCGGTTTGCCACATGATGTAGGCCTATGGACTGAACAAGAAACCACCAAAAATTTTAACCAGTCATCGTTCTCACAACACTGAGGACCAGTCATTCGAAATGACTTCTCCATGCATTTTATGCATTGGTAAAAGCACTATGATGAAAAGTGTGATATGTTTTCAGGTATCTCCTATACTAATAGAGCCACATGCTCACCGGTTTGCCACATGATGTAGGCCTATGGACTGAACAAGAAACCACCAAAAATTTTAACCAGTCATCGTTCTCACAACACTGAGGACCAGTCATTCGAAATGACTTCTCCATGCATTTTATGCATTGGTAAAAGCACTATGATGAAAAGTGTGATATGTTTTCAGGTATCTCCTATACTAATAGAGCCACATGCTCACCGGTTTGCCACATGATGTAGGCCTATGGACTGAACAAGAAACCACCAAAAATTTTAACCAGTCATCGTTCTCACAACACTGAGGACCAGTCATTCGAAATGACTTCTCCATGCATTTTATGCATTGGTAAAAGCACTATGATGAAAAGTGTGATATGTTTTCAGGTATCTCCTATACTAATAGAGCCACATGCTCACCGGTTTGCCACATGATGTAGGCCTATGGACTGAACAAGAAACCACCAAAAATTTTAACCAGTCATCGTTCTCACAACACTGAGGACCAGTCATTCGAAATGACTTCTCCATGCATTTTATGCATTGGTAAAAGCACTATGATGAAAAGTGTGATATGTTTTCAGGTATCTCCTATACTAATAGAGCCACATGCTCACCGGTTTGCCACATGATGTAGGCCTATGGACTGAACAAGAAACCACCAAAAATTTTAACCAGTCATCGTTCTCACAACACTGAGGACCAGTCATTCGAAATGACTTCTCCATGCATTTTATGCATTGGTAAAAGCACTATGATGAAAAGTGTGATATGTTTTCAGGTATCTCCTATACTAATAGAGCCACATGCTCACCGGTTTGCCACATGATGTAGGCCTATGGACTGAACAAGAAACCACCAAAAATTTTAACCAGTCATCGTTCTCACAACACTGAGGACCAGTCATTCGAAATGACTTCTCCATGCATTTTATGCATTGGTAAAAGCACTATGATGAAAAGTGTGATATGTTTTCAGGTATCTCCTATACTAATAGAGCCACATGCTCACCGGTTTGCCACATGATGTAGGCCTATGGACTGAACAAGAAACCACCAAAAATTTTAACCAGTCATCGTTCTCACAACACTGAGGACCAGTCATTCGAAATGACTTCTCCATGCATTTTATGCATTGGTAAAAGCACTATGATGAAAAGTGTGATATGTTTTCAGGTATCTCCTATACTAATAGAGCCACATGCTCACCGGTTTGCCACATGATGTAGGCCTATGGACTGAACAAGAAACCACCAAAAATTTTAACCAGTCATCGTTCTCACAACACTGAGGACCAGTCATTCGAAATGACTTCTCCATGCATTTTATGCATTGGTAAAAGCACTATGATGAAAAGTGTGATATGTTTTCAGGTATCTCCTATACTAATAGAGCCACATGCTCACCGGTTTGCCACATGATGTAGGCCTATGGACTGAACAAGAAACCACCAAAAATTTTAACCAGTCATCGTTCTCACAACACTGAGGACCAGTCATTCGAAATGACTTCTCCATGCATTTTATGCATTGGTAAAAGCACTATGATGAAAAGTGTGATATGTTTTCAGGTATCTCCTATACTAATAGAGCCACATGCTCACCGGTTTGCCACATGATGTAGGCCTATGGACTGAACAAGAAACCACCAAAAATTTTAACCAGTCATCGTTCTCACAACACTGAGGACCAGTCATTCGAAATGACTTCTCCATGCATTTTATGCATTGGTAAAAGCACTATGATGAAAAGTGTGATATGTTTTCAGGTATCTCCTATACTAATAGAGCCACATGCTCACCGGTTTGCCACATGATGTAGGCCTATGGACTGAACAAGAAACCACCAAAAATTTTAACCAGTCATCGTTCTCACAACACTGAGGACCAGTCATTCGAAATGACTTCTCCATGCATTTTATGCATTGGTAAAAGCACTATGATGAAAAGTGTGATATGTTTTCAGGTATCTCCTATACTAATAGAGCCACATGCTCACCGGTTTGCCACATGATGTAGGCCTATGGACTGAACAAGAAACCACCAAAAATTTTAACCAGTCATCGTTCTCACAACACTGAGGACCAGTCATTCGAAATGACTTCTCCATGCATTTTATGCATTGGTAAAAGCACTATGATGAAAAGTGTGATATGTTTTCAGGTATCTCCTATACTAATAGAGCCACATGCTCACCGGTTTGCCACATGATGTAGGCCTATGGACTGAACAAGAAACCACCAAAAATTTTAACCAGTCATCGTTCTCACAACACTGAGGACCAGTCATTCGAAATGACTTCTCCATGCATTTTATGCATTGGTAAAAGCACTATGATGAAAAGTGTGATATGTTTTCAGGTATCTCCTATACTAATAGAGCCACATGCTCACCGGTTTGCCACATGATGTAGGCCTATGGACTGAACAAGAAACCACCAAAAATTTTAACCAGTCATCGTTCTCACAACACTGAGGACCAGTCATTCGAAATGACTTCTCCATGCATTTTATGCATTGGTAAAAGCACTATGATGAAAAGTGTGATATGTTTTCAGGTATCTCCTATACTAATAGAGCCACATGCTCACCGGTTTGCCACATGATGTAGGCCTATGGACTGAACAAGAAACCACCAAAAATTTTAACCAGTCATCGTTCTCACAACACTGAGGACCAGTCATTCGAAATGACTTCTCCATGCATTTTATGCATTGGTAAAAGCACTATGATGAAAAGTGTGATATGTTTTCAGGTATCTCCTATACTAATAGAGCCACATGCTCACCGGTTTGCCACATGATGTAGGCCTATGGACTGAACAAGAAACCACCAAAAATTTTAACCAGTCATCGTTCTCACAACACTGAGGACCAGTCATTCGAAATGACTTCTCCATGCATTTTATGCATTGGTAAAAGCACTATGATGAAAAGTGTGATATGTTTTCAGGTATCTCCTATACTAATAGAGCCACATGCTCACCGGTTTGCCACATGATGTAGGCCTATGGACTGAACAAGAAACCACCAAAAATTTTAACCAGTCATCGTTCTCACAACACTGAGGACCAGTCATTCGAAATGACTTCTCCATGCATTTTATGCATTGGTAAAAGCACTATGATGAAAAGTGTGATATGTTTTCAGGTATCTCCTATACTAATAGAGCCACATGCTCACCGGTTTGCCACATGATGTAGGCCTATGGACTGAACAAGAAACCACCAAAAATTTTAACCAGTCATCGTTCTCACAACACTGAGGACCAGTCATTCGAAATGACTTCTCCATGCATTTTATGCATTGGTAAAAGCACTATGATGAAAAGTGTGATATGTTTTCAGGTATCTCCTATACTAATAGAGCCACATGCTCACCGGTTTGCCACATGATGTAGGCCTATGGACTGAACAAGAAACCACCAAAAATTTTAACCAGTCATCGTTCTCACAACACTGAGGACCAGTCATTCGAAATGACTTCTCCATGCATTTTATGCATTGGTAAAAGCACTATGATGAAAAGTGTGATATGTTTTCAGGTATCTCCTATACTAATAGAGCCACATGCTCACCGGTTTGCCACATGATGTAGGCCTATGGACTGAACAAGAAACCACCAAAAATTTTAACCAGTCATCGTTCTCACAACACTGAGGACCAGTCATTCGAAATGACTTCTCCATGCATTTTATGCATTGGTAAAAGCACTATGATGAAAAGTGTGATATGTTTTCAGGTATCTCCTATACTAATAGAGCCACATGCTCACCGGTTTGCCACATGATGTAGGCCTATGGACTGAACAAGAAACCACCAAAAATTTTAACCAGTCATCGTTCTCACAACACTGAGGACCAGTCATTCGAAATGACTTCTCCATGCATTTTATGCATTGGTAAAAGCACTATGATGAAAAGTGTGATATGTTTTCAGGTATCTCCTATACTAATAGAGCCACATGCTCACCGGTTTGCCACATGATGTAGGCCTATGGACTGAACAAGAAACCACCAAAAATTTTAACCAGTCATCGTTCTCACAACACTGAGGACCAGTCATTCGAAATGACTTCTCCATGCATTTTATGCATTGGTAAAAGCACTATGATGAAAAGTGTGATATGTTTTCAGGTATCTCCTATACTAATAGAGCCACATGCTCACCGGTTTGCCACATGATGTAGGCCTATGGACTGAACAAGAAACCACCAAAAATTTTAACCAGTCATCGTTCTCACAACACTGAGGACCAGTCATTCGAAATGACTTCTCCATGCATTTTATGCATTGGTAAAAGCACTATGATGAAAAGTGTGATATGTTTTCAGGTATCTCCTATACTAATAGAGCCACATGCTCACCGGTTTGCCACATGATGTAGGCCTATGGACTGAACAAGAAACCACCAAAAATTTTAACCAGTCATCGTTCTCACAACACTGAGGACCAGTCATTCGAAATGACTTCTCCATGCATTTTATGCATTGGTAAAAGCACTATGATGAAAAGTGTGATATGTTTTCAGGTATCTCCTATACTAATAGAGCCACATGCTCACCGGTTTGCCACATGATGTAGGCCTATGGACTGAACAAGAAACCACCAAAAATTTTAACCAGTCATCGTTCTCACAACACTGAGGACCAGTCATTCGAAATGACTTCTCCATGCATTTTATGCATTGGTAAAAGCACTATGATGAAAAGTGTGATATGTTTTCAGGTATCTCCTATACTAATAGAGCCACATGCTCACCGGTTTGCCACATGATGTAGGCCTATGGACTGAACAAGAAACCACCAAAAATTTTAACCAGTCATCGTTCTCACAACACTGAGGACCAGTCATTCGAAATGACTTCTCCATGCATTTTATGCATTGGTAAAAGCACTATGATGAAAAGTGTGATATGTTTTCAGGTATCTCCTATACTAATAGAGCCACATGCTCACCGGTTTGCCACATGATGTAGGCCTATGGACTGAACAAGAAACCACCAAAAATTTTAACCAGTCATCGTTCTCACAACACTGAGGACCAGTCATTCGAAATGACTTCTCCATGCATTTTATGCATTGGTAAAAGCACTATGATGAAAAGTGTGATATGTTTTCAGGTATCTCCTATACTAATAGAGCCACATGCTCACCGGTTTGCCACATGATGTAGGCCTATGGACTGAACAAGAAACCACCAAAAATTTTAACCAGTCATCGTTCTCACAACACTGAGGACCAGTCATTCGAAATGACTTCTCCATGCATTTTATGCATTGGTAAAAGCACTATGATGAAAAGTGTGATATGTTTTCAGGTATCTCCTATACTAATAGAGCCACATGCTCACCGGTTTGCCACATGATGTAGGCCTATGGACTGAACAAGAAACCACCAAAAATTTTAACCAGTCATCGTTCTCACAACACTGAGGACCAGTCATTCGAAATGACTTCTCCATGCATTTTATGCATTGGTAAAAGCACTATGATGAAAAGTGTGATATGTTTTCAGGTATCTCCTATACTAATAGAGCCACATGCTCACCGGTTTGCCACATGATGTAGGCCTATGGACTGAACAAGAAACCACCAAAAATTTTAACCAGTCATCGTTCTCACAACACTGAGGACCAGTCATTCGAAATGACTTCTCCATGCATTTTATGCATTGGTAAAAGCACTATGATGAAAAGTGTGATATGTTTTCAGGTATCTCCTATACTAATAGAGCCACATGCTCACCGGTTTGCCACATGATGTAGGCCTATGGACTGAACAAGAAACCACCAAAAATTTTAACCAGTCATCGTTCTCACAACACTGAGGACCAGTCATTCGAAATGACTTCTCCATGCATTTTATGCATTGGTAAAAGCACTATGATGAAAAGTGTGATATGTTTTCAGGTATCTCCTATACTAATAGAGCCACATGCTCACCGGTTTGCCACATGATGTAGGCCTATGGACTGAACAAGAAACCACCAAAAATTTTAACCAGTCATCGTTCTCACAACACTGAGGACCAGTCATTCGAAATGACTTCTCCATGCATTTTATGCATTGGTAAAAGCACTATGATGAAAAGTGTGATATGTTTTCAGGTATCTCCTATACTAATAGAGCCACATGCTCACCGGTTTGCCACATGATGTAGGCCTATGGACTGAACAAGAAACCACCAAAAATTTTAACCAGTCATCGTTCTCACAACACTGAGGACCAGTCATTCGAAATGACTTCTCCATGCATTTTATGCATTGGTAAAAGCACTATGATGAAAAGTGTGATATGTTTTCAGGTATCTCCTATACTAATAGAGCCACATGCTCACCGGTTTGCCACATGATGTAGGCCTATGGACTGAACAAGAAACCACCAAAAATTTTAACCAGTCATCGTTCTCACAACACTGAGGACCAGTCATTCGAAATGACTTCTCCATGCATTTTATGCATTGGTAAAAGCACTATGATGAAAAGTGTGATATGTTTTCAGGTATCTCCTATACTAATAGAGCCACATGCTCACCGGTTTGCCACATGATGTAGGCCTATGGACTGAACAAGAAACCACCAAAAATTTTAACCAGTCATCGTTCTCACAACACTGAGGACCAGTCATTCGAAATGACTTCTCCATGCATTTTATGCATTGGTAAAAGCACTATGATGAAAAGTGTGATATGTTTTCAGGTATCTCCTATACTAATAGAGCCACATGCTCACCGGTTTGCCACATGATGTAGGCCTATGGACTGAACAAGAAACCACCAAAAATTTTAACCAGTCATCGTTCTCACAACACTGAGGACCAGTCATTCGAAATGACTTCTCCATGCATTTTATGCATTGGTAAAAGCACTATGATGAAAAGTGTGATATGTTTTCAGGTATCTCCTATACTAATAGAGCCACATGCTCACCGGTTTGCCACATGATGTAGGCCTATGGACTGAACAAGAAACCACCAAAAATTTTAACCAGTCATCGTTCTCACAACACTGAGGACCAGTCATTCGAAATGACTTCTCCATGCATTTTATGCATTGGTAAAAGCACTATGATGAAAAGTGTGATATGTTTTCAGGTATCTCCTATACTAATAGAGCCACATGCTCACCGGTTTGCCACATGATGTAGGCCTATGGACTGAACAAGAAACCACCAAAAATTTTAACCAGTCATCGTTCTCACAACACTGAGGACCAGTCATTCGAAATGACTTCTCCATGCATTTTATGCATTGGTAAAAGCACTATGATGAAAAGTGTGATATGTTTTCAGGTATCTCCTATACTAATAGAGCCACATGCTCACCGGTTTGCCACATGATGTAGGCCTATGGACTGAACAAGAAACCACCAAAAATTTTAACCAGTCATCGTTCTCACAACACTGAGGACCAGTCATTCGAAATGACTTCTCCATGCATTTTATGCATTGGTAAAAGCACTATGATGAAAAGTGTGATATGTTTTCAGGTATCTCCTATACTAATAGAGCCACATGCTCACCGGTTTGCCACATGATGTAGGCCTATGGACTGAACAAGAAACCACCAAAAATTTTAACCAGTCATCGTTCTCACAACACTGAGGACCAGTCATTCGAAATGACTTCTCCATGCATTTTATGCATTGGTAAAAGCACTATGATGAAAAGTGTGATATGTTTTCAGGTATCTCCTATACTAATAGAGCCACATGCTCACCGGTTTGCCACATGATGTAGGCCTATGGACTGAACAAGAAACCACCAAAAATTTTAACCAGTCATCGTTCTCACAACACTGAGGACCAGTCATTCGAAATGACTTCTCCATGCATTTTATGCATTGGTAAAAGCACTATGATGAAAAGTGTGATATGTTTTCAGGTATCTCCTATACTAATAGAGCCACATGCTCACCGGTTTGCCACATGATGTAGGCCTATGGACTGAACAAGAAACCACCAAAAATTTTAACCAGTCATCGTTCTCACAACACTGAGGACCAGTCATTCGAAATGACTTCTCCATGCATTTTATGCATTGGTAAAAGCACTATGATGAAAAGTGTGATATGTTTTCAGGTATCTCCTATACTAATAGAGCCACATGCTCACCGGTTTGCCACATGATGTAGGCCTATGGACTGAACAAGAAACCACCAAAAATTTTAACCAGTCATCGTTCTCACAACACTGAGGACCAGTCATTCGAAATGACTTCTCCATGCATTTTATGCATTGGTAAAAGCACTATGATGAAAAGTGTGATATGTTTTCAGGTATCTCCTATACTAATAGAGCCACATGCTCACCGGTTTGCCACATGATGTAGGCCTATGGACTGAACAAGAAACCACCAAAAATTTTAACCAGTCATCGTTCTCACAACACTGAGGACCAGTCATTCGAAATGACTTCTCCATGCATTTTATGCATTGGTAAAAGCACTATGATGAAAAGTGTGATATGTTTTCAGGTATCTCCTATACTAATAGAGCCACATGCTCACCGGTTTGCCACATGATGTAGGCCTATGGACTGAACAAGAAACCACCAAAAATTTTAACCAGTCATCGTTCTCACAACACTGAGGACCAGTCATTCGAAATGACTTCTCCATGCATTTTATGCATTGGTAAAAGCACTATGATGAAAAGTGTGATATGTTTTCAGGTATCTCCTATACTAATAGAGCCACATGCTCACCGGTTTGCCACATGATGTAGGCCTATGGACTGAACAAGAAACCACCAAAAATTTTAACCAGTCATCGTTCTCACAACACTGAGGACCAGTCATTCGAAATGACTTCTCCATGCATTTTATGCATTGGTAAAAGCACTATGATGAAAAGTGTGATATGTTTTCAGGTATCTCCTATACTAATAGAGCCACATGCTCACCGGTTTGCCACATGATGTAGGCCTATGGACTGAACAAGAAACCACCAAAAATTTTAACCAGTCATCGTTCTCACAACACTGAGGACCAGTCATTCGAAATGACTTCTCCATGCATTTTATGCATTGGTAAAAGCACTATGATGAAAAGTGTGATATGTTTTCAGGTATCTCCTATACTAATAGAGCCACATGCTCACCGGTTTGCCACATGATGTAGGCCTATGGACTGAACAAGAAACCACCAAAAATTTTAACCAGTCATCGTTCTCACAACACTGAGGACCAGTCATTCGAAATGACTTCTCCATGCATTTTATGCATTGGTAAAAGCACTATGATGAAAAGTGTGATATGTTTTCAGGTATCTCCTATACTAATAGAGCCACATGCTCACCGGTTTGCCACATGATGTAGGCCTATGGACTGAACAAGAAACCACCAAAAATTTTAACCAGTCATCGTTCTCACAACACTGAGGACCAGTCATTCGAAATGACTTCTCCATGCATTTTATGCATTGGTAAAAGCACTATGATGAAAAGTGTGATATGTTTTCAGGTATCTCCTATACTAATAGAGCCACATGCTCACCGGTTTGCCACATGATGTAGGCCTATGGACTGAACAAGAAACCACCAAAAATTTTAACCAGTCATCGTTCTCACAACACTGAGGACCAGTCATTCGAAATGACTTCTCCATGCATTTTATGCATTGGTAAAAGCACTATGATGAAAAGTGTGATATGTTTTCAGGTATCTCCTATACTAATAGAGCCACATGCTCACCGGTTTGCCACATGATGTAGGCCTATGGACTGAACAAGAAACCACCAAAAATTTTAACCAGTCATCGTTCTCACAACACTGAGGACCAGTCATTCGAAATGACTTCTCCATGCATTTTATGCATTGGTAAAAGCACTATGATGAAAAGTGTGATATGTTTTCAGGTATCTCCTATACTAATAGAGCCACATGCTCACCGGTTTGCCACATGATGTAGGCCTATGGACTGAACAAGAAACCACCAAAAATTTTAACCAGTCATCGTTCTCACAACACTGAGGACCAGTCATTCGAAATGACTTCTCCATGCATTTTATGCATTGGTAAAAGCACTATGATGAAAAGTGTGATATGTTTTCAGGTATCTCCTATACTAATAGAGCCACATGCTCACCGGTTTGCCACATGATGTAGGCCTATGGACTGAACAAGAAACCACCAAAAATTTTAACCAGTCATCGTTCTCACAACACTGAGGACCAGTCATTCGAAATGACTTCTCCATGCATTTTATGCATTGGTAAAAGCACTATGATGAAAAGTGTGATATGTTTTCAGGTATCTCCTATACTAATAGAGCCACATGCTCACCGGTTTGCCACATGATGTAGGCCTATGGACTGAACAAGAAACCACCAAAAATTTTAACCAGTCATCGTTCTCACAACACTGAGGACCAGTCATTCGAAATGACTTCTCCATGCATTTTATGCATTGGTAAAAGCACTATGATGAAAAGTGTGATATGTTTTCAGGTATCTCCTATACTAATAGAGCCACATGCTCACCGGTTTGCCACATGATGTAGGCCTATGGACTGAACAAGAAACCACCAAAAATATTAACCAGTCATCGTTCTCACAACACTGAGGACCAGTCATTCGAAATGACTTCTCCATGCATTTTATGCATTGGTAAAAGCTCTGTGATGAAAGTGTGATATGTTTTCAGGTATCTCCTATACTAATAGAGCCACATGCTCACCGGTTTGCCACATGATGTAGGCCTATGGACTGAACAAGAAACCACCAAAAATTTTAACCAGTCATCGTTCTCACAACACTGAGGACCAGTCATTCGAAATGACTTCCCCATGCATTTTATGCATTGGTAAAAGCACTATGATGAAAAGTGTGATATGTTTTCAGGTATCTCCTATACTAATAGAGCCACATGCTCACCGGTTTGCCACATGATGTAGGCCTATGGACTGAACAAGAAACCACCAAAAATTTTAACCAGTCATCGTTCTCACAACACTGAGGACCAGTCATTCGAAATGACTTCTCCATGCATTTTATGCATTGGTAAAAGCACTATGATGAAAAGTGTGATATGTTTTCAGGTATCTCCTATACTAATAGAGCCACATGCTCACCGGTTTGCCACATGATGTAGGCCTATGGACTGAACAAGAAACCACCAAAAATTTTAACCAGTCATCGTTCTCACAACACTGAGGACCAGTCATTCGAAATGACTTCTCCATGCATTTTATGCATTGGTAAAAGCACTATGATGAAAAGTGTGATATGTTTTCAGGTATCTCCTATACTAATAGAGCCACATGCTCACCGGTTTGCCACATGATGTAGGCCTATGGACTGAACAAGAAACCACCAAAAATTTTAACCAGTCATCGTTCTCACAACACTGAGGACCAGTCATTCGAAATGACTTCTCCATGCATTTTATGCATTGGTAAAAGCACTATGATGAAAAGTGTGATATGTTTTCAGGTATCTCCTATACTAATAGAGCCACATGCTCACCGGTTTGCCACATGATGTAGGCCTATGGACTGAACAAGAAACCACCAAAAATTTTAACCAGTCATCGTTCTCACAACACTGAGGACCAGTCATTCGAAATGACTTCTCCATGCATTTTATGCATTGGTAAAAGCACTATGATGAAAAGTGTGATATGTTTTCAGGTATCTCCTATACTAATAGAGCCACATGCTCACCGGTTTGCCACATGATGTAGGCCTATGGACTGAACAAGAAACCACCAAAAATTTTAACCAGTCATCGTTCTCACAACACTGAGGACCAGTCATTCGAAATGACTTCTCCATGCATTTTATGCATTGGTAAAAGCACTATGATGAAAAGTGTGATATGTTTTCAGGTATCTCCTATACTAATAGAGCCACATGCTCACCGGTTTGCCACATGATGTAGGCCTATGGACTGAACAAGAAACCACCAAAAATTTTAACCAGTCATCGTTCTCACAACACTGAGGACCAGTCATTCGAAATGACTTCTCCATGCATTTTATGCATTGGTAAAAGCACTATGATGAAAAGTGTGATATGTTTTCAGGTATCTCCTATACTAATAGAGCCACATGCTCACCGGTTTGCCACATGATGTAGGCCTATGGACTGAACAAGAAACCACCAAAAATTTTAACCAGTCATCGTTCTCACAACACTGAGGACCAGTCATTCGAAATGACTTCTCCATGCATTTTATGCATTGGTAAAAGCAATATGATGAAAAGTGTGATATGTTTTCAGGTATCTCCTATACTAATAGAGCCACATGCTCACCGGTTTGCCACATGATGTAGGCCTATGGACTGAACAAGAAACCACCAAAAATTTTAACCAGTCATCGTTCTCACAACACTGAGGACCAGTCATTCGAAATGACTTCTCCATGCATTTTATGCATTGGTAAAAGCACTATGATGAAAAGTGTGATATGTTTTCAGGTATCTCCTATACTAATAGAGCCACATGCTCACCGGTTTGCCACATGATGTAGGCCTATGGACTGAACAAGAAACCACCAAAAATTTTAACCAGTCATCGTTCTCACAACACTGAGGACCAGTCATTCGAAATGACTTCTCCATGCATTTTATGCATTGGTAAAAGCACTATGATGAAAAGTGTGATATGTTTTCAGGTATCTCCTATGCTAATAGAGCCACATGCTCACCGGTTTGCCACATGATGTAGGCCTATGGACTGAACAAGAAACCACCAAAAATTTTAACCAGTCATCGTTCTCACAACACTGAGGATCAGTCATTCGAAATGACTTCTCCATGCATTTTATGCATTGGTAAAAGCACTATGATGAAAAGTGTGATATGTTTTCAGGTATCTCCTATACTAATAGAGCCACATGCTCACCGGTTTGCCACATGATGTAGGCCTATGGACTGAACAAGAAACCACCAAAAATTTTAACCAGTCATCGTTCTCACAACACTGAGGACCAGTCATTCGAAATGACTTCTCCATGCATTTTATGCATTGGTAAAAGCACTATGATGAAAAGTGTGATATGTTTTCAGGTATCTCCTATACTAATAGAGCCACATGCTCACCGGTTTGCCACATGATGTAGGCCTATGGACTGAACAAGAAACCACCAAAAATTTTAACCAGTCATCGTTCTCACAACACTGAGGACCAGTCATTCGAAATGACTTCTCCATGCATTTTATGCATTGGTAAAAGCACTATGATGAAAAGTGTGATATGTTTTCAGGTATCTCCTATGCTAATAGAGCCACATGCTCACCGGTTTGCCACATGATGTAGGCCTATGGACTGAACAAGAAACCACCAAAAATTTTAACCAGTCATCGTTCTCACAACACTGAGGACCAGTCATTCGAAATGACTTCTCCATGCATTTTATGCATTGGTAAAAGCACTATGATGAAAAGTGTGATATGTTTTCAGGTATCTCCTATACTAATAGAGCCACATGCTCACCGGTTTGCCACATGATGTAGGCCTATGGGAACAAGAAACCACCAAAAATTTTAACCAGTCATCGTTCTCACAACACTGAGGACCAGTCATTCGAAATGACATTCGATCATGCATTTTATGCATTGGTAAAAGCACTATGATGAAAAGTGTGATATGTTTTCAGGTATCTCCTATACTAATAGAGCCACATGCTCACCGGTTTGCCACATGATGTAGGCCTATGGACTGAACAAGAAACCACCAAAAATTTTAACCAGTCATCGTTCTCACAACACTGAGGACCAGTCATTCGAAATGACTTCTCCATGCATTTTATGCATTGGTAAAAGCACTATGATGAAAAGTGTGATATGTTTTCAGGTATCTCCTATACTAATAGAGCCACATGCTCACCGGTTTGCCACATGATGTAGGCCTATGGACTGAACAAGAAACCACCAAAAATTTTAACCAGTCATCGTTCTCACAACACTGAGGACCAGTCATTCGAAATGACTTCTCCATGCATTTTATGCATTGGTAAAAGCACTATGATGAAAAGTGTGATATGTTTTCAGGTATCTCCTATACTAATAGAGCCACATGCTCACCGGTTTGCCACATGATGTAGGCCTATGGACTGAACAAGAAACCACCAAAAATTTTAACCAGTCATCGTTCTCACAACACTGAGGACCAGTCATTCGAAATGACTTCTCCATGCATTTTATGCATTGGTAAAAGCACTATGATGAAAAGTGTGATATGTTTTCAGGTATCTCCTATACTAATAGAGCCACATGCTCACCGGTTTGCCACATGATGTAGGCCTATGGACTGAACAAGAAACCACCAAAAATTTTAACCAGTCATCGTTCTCACAACACTGAGGACCAGTCATTCGAAATGACTTCTCCATGCATTTTATGCATTGGTAAAAGCACTATGATGAAAAGTGTGATATGTTTTCAGGTATCTCCTATACTAATAGAGCCACATGCTCACCGGTTTGCCACATGATGTAGGCCTATGGACTGAACAAGAAACCACCAAAAATTTTAACCAGTCATCGTTCTCACAACACTGAGGACCAGTCATTCGAAATGACTTCTCCATGCATTTTATGCATTGGTAAAAGCACTATGATGAAAAGTGTGATATGTTTTCAGGTATCTCCTATACTAATAGAGCCACATGCTCACCGGTTTGCCACATGATGTAGGCCTATGGACTGAACAAGAAACCACCAAAAATTTTAACCAGTCATCGTTCTCACAACACTGAGGACCAGTCATTCGAAATGACTTCTCCATGCATTTTATGCATTGGTAAAAGCACTATGATGAAAAGTGTGATATGTTTTCAGGTATCTCCTATACTAATAGAGCCACATGCTCACCGGTTTGCCACATGATGTAGGCCTATGGACTGAACAAGAAACCACCAAAAATTTTAACCAGTCATCGTTCTCACAACACTGAGGACCAGTCATTCGAAATGACTTCTCCATGCATTTTATGCATTGGTAAAAGCACTATGATGAAAAGTGTGATATGTTTTCAGGTATCTCCTATACTAATAGAGCCACATGCTCACCGGTTTGCCACATGATGTAGGCCTATGGACTGAACAAGAAACCACCAAAAATTTTAACCAGTCATCGTTCTCACAACACTGAGGACCAGTCATTCGAAATGACTTCTCCATGCATTTTATGCATTGGTAAAAGCACTATGATGAAAAGTGTGATATGTTTTCAGGTATCTCCTATACTAATAGAGCCACATGCTCACCGGTTTGCCACATGATGTAGGCCTATGGACTGAACAAGAAACCACCAAAAATTTTAACCAGTCATCGTTCTCACAACACTGAGGACCAGTCATTCGAAATGACTTCTCCATGCATTTTATGCATTGGTAAAAGCACTATGATGAAAAGTGTGATATGTTTTCAGGTATCTCCTATACTAATAGAGCCACATGCTCACCGGTTTGCCACATGATGTAGGCCTATGGACTGAACAAGAAACCACCAAAAATTTTAACCAGTCATCGTTCTCACAACACTGAGGACCAGTCATTCGAAATGACTTCTCCATGCATTTTATGCATTGGTAAAAGCACTATGATGAAAAGTGTGATATGTTTTCAGGTATCTCCTATACTAATAGAGCCACATGCTCACCGGTTTGCCACATGATGTAGGCCTATGGACTGAACAAGAAACCACCAAAAATTTTAACCAGTCATCGTTCTCACAACACTGAGGACCAGTCATTCGAAATGACTTCTCCATGCATTTTATGCATTGGTAAAAGCACTATGATGAAAAGTGTGATATGTTTTCAGGTATCTCCTATACTAATAGAGCCACATGCTCACCGGTTTGCCACATGATGTAGGCCTATGGACTGAACAAGAAACCACCAAAAATTTTAACCAGTCATCGTTCTCACAACACTGAGGACCAGTCATTCGAAATGACTTCTCCATGCATTTTATGCATTGGTAAAAGCACTATGATGAAAAGTGTGATATGTTTTCAGGTATCTCCTATACTAATAGAGCCACATGCTCACCGGTTTGCCACATGATGTAGGCCTATGGACTGAACAAGAAACCACCAAAAATTTTAACCAGTCATCGTTCTCACAACACTGAGGACCAGTCATTCGAAATGACTTCTCCATGCATTTTATGCATTGGTAAAAGCACTATGATGAAAAGTGTGATATGTTTTCAGGTATCTCCTATACTAATAGAGCCACATGCTCACCGGTTTGCCACATGATGTAGGCCTATGGACTGAACAAGAAACCACCAAAAATTTTAACCAGTCATCGTTCTCACAACACTGAGGACCAGTCATTCGAAATGACTTCTCCATGCATTTTATGCATTGGTAAAAGCACTATGATGAAAAGTGTGATATGTTTTCAGGTATCTCCTATACTAATAGAGCCACATGCTCACCGGTTTGCCACATGATGTAGGCCTATGGACTGAACAAGAAACCACCAAAAATTTTAACCAGTCATCGTTCTCACAACACTGAGGACCAGTCATTCGAAATGACTTCTCCATGCATTTTATGCATTGGTAAAAGCACTATGATGAAAAGTGTGATATGTTTTCAGGTATCTCCTATACTAATAGAGCCACATGCTCACCGGTTTGCCACATGATGTAGGCCTATGGACTGAACAAGAAACCACCAAAAATTTTAACCAGTCATCGTTCTCACAACACTGAGGACCAGTCATTCGAAATGACTTCTCCATGCATTTTATGCATTGGTAAAAGCACTATGATGAAAAGTGTGATATGTTTTCAGGTATCTCCTATACTAATAGAGCCACATGCTCACCGGTTTGCCACATGATGTAGGCCTATGGACTGAACAAGAAACCACCAAAAATTTTAACCAGTCATCGTTCTCACAACACTGAGGACCAGTCATTCGAAATGACTTCTCCATGCATTTTATGCATTGGTAAAAGCACTATGATGAAAAGTGTGATATGTTTTCAGGTATCTCCTATACTAATAGAGCCACATGCTCACCGGTTTGCCACATGATGTAGGCCTATGGACTGAACAAGAAACCACCAAAAATTTTAACCAGTCATCGTTCTCACAACACTGAGGACCAGTCATTCGAAATGACTTCTCCATGCATTTTATGCATTGGTAAAAGCACTATGATGAAAAGTGTGATATGTTTTCAGGTATCTCCTATACTAATAGAGCCACATGCTCACCGGTTTGCCACATGATGTAGGCCTATGGACTGAACAAGAAACCACCAAAAATTTTAACCAGTCATCGTTCTCACAACACTGAGGACCAGTCATTCGAAATGACTTCTCCATGCATTTTATGCATTGGTAAAAGCACTATGATGAAAAGTGTGATATGTTTTCAGGTATCTCCTATACTAATAGAGCCACATGCTCACCGGTTTGCCACATGATGTAGGCCTATGGACTGAACAAGAAACCACCAAAAATTTTAACCAGTCATCGTTCTCACAACACTGAGGACCAGTCATTCGAAATGACTTCTCCATGCATTTTATGCATTGGTAAAAGCACTATGATGAAAAGTGTGATATGTTTTCAGGTATCTCCTATACTAATAGAGCCACATGCTCACCGGTTTGCCACATGATGTAGGCCTATGGACTGAACAAGAAACCACCAAAAATTTTAACCAGTCATCGTTCTCACAACACTGAGGACCAGTCATTCGAAATGACTTCTCCATGCATTTTATGCATTGGTAAAAGCACTATGATGAAAAGTGTGATATGTTTTCAGGTATCTCCTATACTAATAGAGCCACATGCTCACCGGTTTGCCACATGATGTAGGCCTATGGACTGAACAAGAAACCACCAAAAATTTTAACCAGTCATCGTTCTCACAACACTGAGGACCAGTCATTCGAAATGACTTCTCCATGCATTTTATGCATTGGTAAAAGCACTATGATGAAAAGTGTGATATGTTTTCAGGTATCTCCTATACTAATAGAGCCACATGCTCACCGGTTTGCCACATGATGTAGGCCTATGGACTGAACAAGAAACCACCAAAAATTTTAACCAGTCATCGTTCTCACAACACTGAGGACCAGTCATTCGAAATGACTTCTCCATGCATTTTATGCATTGGTAAAAGCACTATGATGAAAAGTGTGATATGTTTTCAGGTATCTCCTATACTAATAGAGCCACATGCTCACCGGTTTGCCACATGATGTAGGCCTATGGACTGAACAAGAAACCACCAAAAATTTTAACCAGTCATCGTTCTCACAACACTGAGGACCAGTCATTCGAAATGACTTCTCCATGCATTTTATGCATTGGTAAAAGCACTATGATGAAAAGTGTGATATGTTTTCAGGTATCTCCTATACTAATAGAGCCACATGCTCACCGGTTTGCCACATGATGTAGGCCTATGGACTGAACAAGAAACCACCAAAAATTTTAACCAGTCATCGTTCTCACAACACTGAGGACCAGTCATTCGAAATGACTTCTCCATGCATTTTATGCATTGGTAAAAGCACTATGATGAAAAGTGTGATATGTTTTCAGGTATCTCCTATACTAATAGAGCCACATGCTCACCGGTTTGCCACATGATGTAGGCCTATGGACTGAACAAGAAACCACCAAAAATTTTAACCAGTCATCGTTCTCACAACACTGAGGACCAGTCATTCGAAATGACTTCTCCATGCATTTTATGCATTGGTAAAAGCACTATGATGAAAAGTGTGATATGTTTTCAGGTATCTCCTATACTAATAGAGCCACATGCTCACCGGTTTGCCACATGATGTAGGCCTATGGACTGAACAAGAAACCACCAAAAATTTTAACCAGTCATCGTTCTCACAACACTGAGGACCAGTCATTCGAAATGACTTCTCCATGCATTTTATGCATTGGTAAAAGCACTATGATGAAAAGTGTGATATGTTTTCAGGTATCTCCTATACTAATAGAGCCACATGCTCACCGGTTTGCCACATGATGTAGGCCTATGGACTGAACAAGAAACCACCAAAAATTTTAACCAGTCATCGTTCTCACAACACTGAGGACCAGTCATTCGAAATGACTTCTCCATGCATTTTATGCATTGGTAAAAGCACTATGATGAAAAGTGTGATATGTTTTCAGGTATCTCCTATACTAATAGAGCCACATGCTCACCGGTTTGCCACATGATGTAGGCCTATGGACTGAACAAGAAACCACCAAAAATTTTAACCAGTCATCGTTCTCACAACACTGAGGACCAGTCATTCGAAATGACTTCTCCATGCATTTTATGCATTGGTAAAAGCACTATGATGAAAAGTGTGATATGTTTTCAGGTATCTCCTATACTAATAGAGCCACATGCTCACCGGTTTGCCACATGATGTAGGCCTATGGACTGAACAAGAAACCACCAAAAATTTTAACCAGTCATCGTTCTCACAACACTGAGGACCAGTCATTCGAAATGACTTCTCCATGCATTTTATGCATTGGTAAAAGCACTATGATGAAAAGTGTGATATGTTTTCAGGTATCTCCTATACTAATAGAGCCACATGCTCACCGGTTTGCCACATGATGTAGGCCTATGGACTGAACAAGAAACCACCAAAAATTTTAACCAGTCATCGTTCTCACAACACTGAGGACCAGTCATTCGAAATGACTTCTCCATGCATTTTATGCATTGGTAAAAGCACTATGATGAAAAGTGTGATATGTTTTCAGGTATCTCCTATACTAATAGAGCCACATGCTCACCGGTTTGCCACATGATGTAGGCCTATGGACTGAACAAGAAACCACCAAAAATTTTAACCAGTCATCGTTCTCACAACACTGAGGACCAGTCATTCGAAATGACTTCTCCATGCATTTTATGCATTGGTAAAAGCACTATGATGAAAAGTGTGATATGTTTTCAGGTATCTCCTATACTAATAGAGCCACATGCTCACCGGTTTGCCACATGATGTAGGCCTATGGACTGAACAAGAAACCACCAAAAATTTTAACCAGTCATCGTTCTCACAACACTGAGGACCAGTCATTCGAAATGACTTCTCCATGCATTTTATGCATTGGTAAAAGCACTATGATGAAAAGTGTGATATGTTTTCAGGTATCTCCTATACTAATAGAGCCACATGCTCACCGGTTTGCCACATGATGTAGGCCTATGGACTGAACAAGAAACCACCAAAAATTTTAACCAGTCATCGTTCTCACAACACTGAGGACCAGTCATTCGAAATGACTTCTCCATGCATTTTATGCATTGGTAAAAGCACTATGATGAAAAGTGTGATATGTTTTCAGGTATCTCCTATACTAATAGAGCCACATGCTCACCGGTTTGCCACATGATGTAGGCCTATGGACTGAACAAGAAACCACCAAAAATTTTAACCAGTCATCGTTCTCACAACACTGAGGACCAGTCATTCGAAATGACTTCTCCATGCATTTTATGCATTGGTAAAAGCACTATGATGAAAAGTGTGATATGTTTTCAGGTATCTCCTATACTAATAGAGCCACATGCTCACCGGTTTGCCACATGATGTAGGCCTATGGACTGAACAAGAAACCACCAAAAATTTTAACCAGTCATCGTTCTCACAACACTGAGGACCAGTCATTCGAAATGACTTCTCCATGCATTTTATGCATTGGTAAAAGCACTATGATGAAAAGTGTGATATGTTTTCAGGTATCTCCTATACTAATAGAGCCACAATGCTCACCGGTTTGCCACATGATGTAGGCCTATGGACTGAACAAGAAGCCACCAAAAATTTTAACCAGTCATCGTTCTCACAACACTGAGGACCAGTCATTCGAAATGACTTCTCCATGCATTTTATGCATTGGTAAAAGCACTATGATGAAAAGTGTGATATGTTTTCAGGTATCTCCTATACTAATAGAGCCACATGCTCACCGGTTTGCCACATGATGTAGGCCTATGGACTGAACAAGAAGCCACCAAAAATTTAACCAGTCATCGTTCTCACAACACTGAGGACCAGTCATTCGAAATGACTTCTCCATGCATTTTATGCATTGGTAAAAGCACTATGATGAAAAGTGTGATATGTTTTCAGGTATCTCCTATACTAATAGAGCCACATGCTCACCGGTTTGCCACATGATGTAGGCCTATGGACTGAACAAGAAACCACCAAAAATTTTAACCAGTCATCGTTCTCACAACACTGAGGACCAGTCATTCGAAATGACTTCTCCATGCATTTTATGCATTGGTAAAAGCACTATGATGAAAAGTGTGATATGTTTTCAGGTATCTCCTATACTAATAGAGCCACATGCTCACCGGTTTGCCACATGATGTAGGCCTATGGACTGAACAAGAAACCACCAAAAATTTTAACCAGTCATCGTTCTCACAACACTGAGGACCAGTCATTCGAAATGACTTCTCCATGCATTTTATGCATTGGTAAAAGCACTATGATGAAAAGTGTGATATGTTTTCAGGTATCTCCTATACTAATAGAGCCACATGCTCACCGGTTTGCCACATGATGTAGGCCTATGGACTGAACAAGAAACCACCAAAATTTTAACCAGTCATCGTTCTCACAACACTGAGGACCAGTCATTCGAAATGACTTCTCCATGCATTTTATGCATTTGTAAAAGCACTATGATGAAAAGTGTGATATGTTTTCAGGTATCTCCTATACTAATAGAGCCACATGCTCACCGGTTTGCCACATGATGTAGGCCTATGGACTGAACAAGAAACCACCAAAAATTTTAACCAGTCATCGTTCTCACAACACTGAGGACCAGTCATTCGAAATGACTTCTCCATGCATTTTATGCATTGGTAAAAGCACTATGATGAAAAGTGTGATATGTTTTCAGGTATCTCCTATACTAATAGAGCCACATGCTCACCGGTTTGCCACATGATGTAGGCCTGTGGACTGAACAAGAAACCACCAAAAATTTTAACCAGTCATCGTTCTCACAACACTGAGGACCAGTCATTCGAAATGACTTCTCCATGCATTTTATGCATTGGTAAAAGCACTATGATGAAAAGTGTGATATGTTTTCAGGTATCTCCTATACTAATAGAGCCACATGCTCACTGGTTTGCCACATGATGTAGGCCTATGGACTGAACAAGAAACCACCAAAAATTTTAACCAGTCATCGTTCTCACAACACTGAGGACCAGTCATTCGAAATGACTTCTCCATGCATTTTATGCATTAGTAAAAGCACTATGATGAAAAGTGTGATATGTTTTCAGGTATCTCCTATACTGATAGAGCCACATGCTCACCGGTTTGCCACATGATGTAGGCCTATGGACTGAACAAGAAACCACCAAAAATTTTAACCAGTCATCGTTCTCACAACACTGAGGACCAGTCATTCGAAATGACTTCTCCATGCATTTTATGCATTGGTAAAAGCACTATGATGAAAAGTGTGATATGTTTTCAGGTATCTCCTATACTAATAGAGCCACATGCTCACCGGTTTGCCACATGATGTAGGCCTATGGACTGAACAAGAAACCACCAAAAATTTTAACCAGTCATCGTTCTCACAACACTGAGGACCAGTCATTCGAAATGACTTCTCCATGCATTTTATGCATTGGTAAAAGCACTATGATGAAAAGTGTGATATGTTTTCAGGTATCTCCTATACTAATAGAGCCACATGCTCACCGGTTTGCCACATGATGTAGGCCTATGGACTGAACAAGAAACCACCAAAAATTGTAACCAGTCATCGTTCTCACAACACTGAGGACCAGTCATTCGAAATGACTTCTCCATGCATTTTATGCATTGGTAAAAGCACTATGATGAAAAGTGTGATATGTTTTCAGGTATCTCCTATACTAATAGAGCCACATGCTCACCGGTTTGCCACATGATGTAGGCCTATGGACTGAACAAGAAACCACCAAAAATTTTAACCAGTCATCGTTCTCACAACACTGAGGACCAGTCATTCGAAATGACTTCTCCATGCATTTTATGCATTGGTAAAAGCACTATGATGAAAAGTGTGATATGTTTTCAGGTATCTCCTATACTAATAGAGCCACATGCTCACCGGTTTGCCACATGATGTAGGCCTATGGACTGAACAAGAAACCACCAAAAATTTTAACCAGTCATCGTTCTCACAACACTGAGGACCAGTCATTCGAAATGACTTCTCCATGCATTTTATGCATTGGTAAAAGCACTATGATGAAAAGTGTGATATGTTTTCAGGTATCTCCTATACTAATAGAGCCACATGCTCACCGGTTTGCCACATGATGTAGGCCTATGGACTGAACAAGAAACCACCAAAAATTTTAACCAGTCATCGTTCTCACAACACTGAGGACCAGTCATTCGAAATGACTTCTCCATGCATTTTATGCATTGGTAAAAGCACTATGATGAAAAGTGTGATATGTTTTCAGGTATCTCCTATACTAATAGAGCCACATGCTCACCGGTTTGCCACATGATGTAGGCCTATGGACTGAACAAGAAACCACAAAAAATTTTAACCAGTCATCGTTCTCACAACACTGAGGACCAGTCATTCGAAATGACTTCTCCATGCATTTTATGCATTGGTAAAAGCACTATGATGAAAAGTGTGATATGTTTTCAGGTATCTCCTATACTAATAGAGCCACATGCTCACCGGTTTGCCACATGATGTAGGCCTATGGACTGAACAAGAAACCACCAAAAATTTTAACCAGTCATCGTTCTCACAACACTGAGGACCAGTCATTCGAAATGACTTCTCCATGCATTTTATGCATTGGTAAAAGCACTATGATGAAAAGTGTGATATGTTTTCAGGTATCTCCTATACTAATAGAGCCACATGCTCACCGGTTTGCCACATGATGTAGGCCTATGGACTGAACAAGAAACCACCAAAAATTTTAACCAGTCATCGTTCTCACAACACTGAGGACCAGTCATTCGAAATGACTTCTCCATGCATTTTATGCATTGGTAAAAGCACTATGATGAAAAGTGTGATATGTTTTCAGGTATCTCCTATACTAATAGAGCCACATGCTCACCGGTTTGCCACATGATGTAGGCCTATGGACTGAACAAGAAACCACCAAAAATTTTAACCAGTCATTGTTCTCACAACACTGAGGACCAGTCATTCGAAATGACTTCTCCATGCATTTTATGCATTGGTAAAAGCACTATGATGAAAAGTGTGATATGTTTTCAGGTATCTCCTATACTAATAGAGCCACATGCTCACCGGTTTGCCACATGATGTAGGCCTATGGACTGAACAAGAAACCACAAAAAATTTTAACCAGTCATCGTTCTCACAACACTGAGGACCAGTCATTCGAAATGACTTCTCCATGCATTTTATGCATTGGTAAAAGCACTATGATGAAAAGTGTGATATGTTTTCAGGTATCTCCTATACTAAAAGAGCCACATGCTCACCGGTTTGCCACATGATATAGGCCTATGGACTGAACAAGAAACCACCAAAAATTTTAACCAGTCATCATTCTCACAACACTGAGAACCAGTCATTCGAAATGACTTCTCCATGCATTTTATGCATTGGTAAAAGCACTATGATGAAAAGTGTGATATGTTTTCAGGTATCTCCTATACTAATAGAGCCACATGCTCACCGGTTTGCCACATGATGTAGGCCTATGGACTGAACAAGAAACCACCAAAAATTTTAACCAGTCATCGTTCTCACAACACTGAGGACCAGTCATTCGAAATGACTTCTCCATGCATTTTATGCATTGGTAAAAGCACTATGATGAAAAGTGTGATATGTTTTCAGGTATCTCCTATACTAATAGAGCCACATGCTCACCGGTTTGCCACATGATGTAGGCCTATGGACTGAACAAGAAACCACCAAAAATTTTAACCAGTCATCGTTCTCACAACACTGAGGACCAGTCATTCGAAATGACTTCTCCATGCATTTTATGCATTGGTAAAAGCACTATGATGAAAAGTGTGATATGTTTTCAGGTATCTCCTATACTAATAGAGCCACATGCTCACCGGTTTGCCACATGATGTAGGCCTATGGACTGAACAAGAAACCACCAAAAATTTTAACCAGTCATCGTTCTCACAACACTGAGGACCAGTCATTCAAAATGACTTCTCCATGCATTTTATGCATTGGTAAAAGCACTATGATGAAAAGTGTGATATGTTTTCAGGTATCTCCTATACTAATAGAGCCACATGCTCACCGGTTTGCCACATGATGTAGGCCTATGGACTGAACAAGAAACCACCAAAAATTTTAACCAGTCATCGTTCTCACAACACTGAGGACCAGTCATTCGAAATGACTTCTCCATGCATTTTATGCATTGGTAAAAGCACTATGATGAAAAGTGTGATATGTTTTCAGGTATCTCCTATACTAATAGAGCCACATGCTCACCGGTTTGCCACATGATGTAGGCCTATGGACTGAACAAGAAACCACCAAAAATTTTAACCAGTCATCGTTCTCACAACACTGAGGACCAGTCATTCGAAATGACTTCTCCATGCATTTTATGCATTGGTAAAAGCACTATGATGAAAAGTGTGATATGTTTTCAGTTATCTCCTATACTAATAGAGCCACATGCTCACCGGTTTGCCACATGATGTAGGCCTATGGACTGAACAAGAAACCACCAAAAATTTTAACCAGTCATTGTTCTCACAACACTGAGGACCAGTCATTCGAAATGACTTCTCCATGCATTTTATGCATTGGTAAAAGCACTATGATGAAAAGTGTGATATGTTTTCAGGTATCTCCTATACTAATAGAGCCACATGCTCACCGGTTTGCCACATGATGTAGGCCTATGGACTGAACAAGAAACCACAAAAAATTTTAACCAGTCATCGTTCTCACAACACTGAGGACCAGTCATTCGAAATGACTTCTCCATGCATATTATGCATTGGTAAAAGCACTATGATGAAAAGTAACATAGTAACATAGTAACATAGTTAGTAAGGCCGAAAAAAGACATTTGTCCATCCAGTTCAGCCTATATTCCATCATAATAAATACCCAGATCTACGTCCTTCTACAGAACCTAATAATTGTATGATACAATATTGTTCTGCTCCAGGAAGACATCCAGGCCTCTCTTGAACCCCTCGACTGAGTTCGCCATCACCACCTCCTCAGGCAAGCAATTCCAGATTCTCACTGCCCTAACAGTAAAGAATCCTCTTCTATGTTGGTGGAAAAACCTTCTCTCCTCCAGACGCAAAGAATGCCCCCTTGTGCCCGTCACCTTCCTTGGTATAAACAGATCCTCAGCGAGATATTTGTATTGTCCCCTTATATACTTATACATGGTTATTAGATCGCCCCTCAGTCGTCTTTTTTCTAGACTAAATAATCCTAATTTCGCTAATCTATCTGGGTATTGTAGTTCTCCCATCCCCTTTATTAATTTTGTTGCCCTCCTTTGTACTCTCTCTAGTTCCATTATATCCTTCCTGAGCACCGGTGCCCAAAACTGGACACAGTACTCCATGTGCGGTCTAACTAGGGATTTGTACAGAGGCAGTATAATGCTCTCATCATGTGTATCCAGACCTCTTTTAATGCACCCCATGATCCTGTTTGCCTTGGCAGCTGCTGCCTGGCACTGGCTGCTCCAGGTAAGTTTATCATTAACTAGGATCCCCAAGTCCTTCTCCCTGTCAGATTTACCCAGTGGTTTCCCATTCAGTGTGTAATGGTGATATTGATTCCCTCTTCCCATGTGTATAACCTTACATTTATCATTGTTAAACCTCATCTGCCACCTTTCAGCCCAAGTTTCCAACTTATCCAGATCCATCTGTAGCAGAATACTATCTTCTCTTGTATTAACTGCTTTACATAGTTTTGTATCATCTGCAAATATCGATATTTTACTGTGTAAACCTTCTACCAGATCATTAATGAATATGTTGAAGAGAACAGGTCCCAATACTGACCCCTGCGGTACCCCACTGGTCACAGCGACCCAGTTAGAGACTATACCATTTATAACCACCCTCTGCTTTCTATCACTAAGCCAGTTACTAACCCATTTACACACATTTTCCCCCAGACCAAGCATTCTCATTTTGTGTACCAACCTCTTGTGCGGCACGGTATCAAACGCTTTGGAAAAATCGAGATATACCACGTCCAATGACTCACCGTGGTCCAGTCTATAGCTTACCTCTTCATAAAAACTGATTAGATTGGTTTGACAGGAGCGATTTCTCATAAACCCATGCTGATATGGAGTTAAACAGTTATTCTCATTGAGATAATCCAGAATAACATCCCTCAGAAACCCTTCAAATATTTTACCAACAATAGAGGTTAGACTTACTGGCCTATAATTTCCAGGTTCACTTTTAGAGCCCTTTTTGAATATTGGCACCACATTTGCTATGCGCCAGTCCTGCGGAACAGACCCTGTCGCTATAGAGTCACTAAAAATAAGAAATAATGGTTTATCTATTACATTACTTAGTTCTCTTAGTACTCGTGGGTGTATGCCATCCGGACCCTGTGTGATATGTTTTCAGGTATCTCCTATACTAATACAGCCACATGCTCACCGGTTTGCCACATGATGTAGGCCTATGGACTGAACAAGAAACCACCAAAAATTTTAACCAGTCATCGTTCTCACAACACTGTTTACCAGTCATTCGAAATGACTTCTCCATGCATTTTATGCATTGGTAAAAGCACTATGATGAAAAGTGTGATATGTTTTCAGGTATCTCCTATACTAATAGAGCCACATGCTCACCGGTTTGCCACATGATGTAGGCCTATGGACTGAACAAGAAACCACCAAAAATTTTAACCAGTCATCGTTCTCACAACACTGAGGACCAGTCATTCGAAATGACTTCTCCATGCATTTTATGCATTGGTAAAAGCACTATGATGAAAAGTGTGATATGTTTTCAGGTATCTCCTATACTAATAGAGCCACATGCTCACCGGTTTGCCACATGATGTAGGCCTATGGACTGAACAAGAAACCACCAAAAATTTTAACCAGTCATCGTTCTCACAACACTGAGGACCAGTCATTCGAAATGACTTCTCCATGCATTTTATGCATTGGTAAAAGCACTATGATGAAAAGTGTGATATGTTTTCAGGTATCTCCTATACTAATAGAGCCACATGCTCACCGGTTTGCCACATGATGTAGGCCTATGGACTGAACAAGAAACCACCAAAAATTTTAACCAGTCATCGTTCTCACAACACTGAGGACCAGTCATTCGAAATGACTTCTCCATGCATTTTATGCATTGGTAAAAGCACTATGATGAAAAGTGTGATATGTTTTCAGGTATCTCCTATACTAATAGAGCCACATGCTCACCGGTTTGCCACATGATGTAGGCCTATGGACTGAACAAGAAACCACCAAAAATTTTAACCAGTCATCGTTCTCACAACACTGAGGACCAGTCATTCGAAATGACTTCTCCATGCATTTTATGCATTGGTAAAAGCACTATGATGAAAAGTGTGATATGTTTTCAGGTATCTCCTATACTAATAGAGCCACATGCTCACCGGTTTGCCACATGATGTAGGCCTATGGACTGAACAAGAAACCACCAAAAATTTTAACCAGTCATCGTTCTCACAACACTGAGAACCAGTCATTCGAAATTACTTCTCCATGCATTTTATGCATTGGTAAAAGCACTATGATGAAAAGTGTGATATGTTTTCAGGTATCTCCTATACTAATAGAGCCACATGCTCACCGGTTTGCCACATGATGTAGGCCTATGGACTGAACAAGAAACCACCAAAAATTTTAACCAGTCATCGTTCTCACAACACTGAGGACCAGTCATTCGAAATGACTTCTCCATGCATTTTATGCATTGGTAAAAGCACTATGATGAAAAGTGTGATATGTTTTCAGGTATCTCCTATACTAATAGAGCCACATGCTCACCGGTTTGCCACATGATGTAGGCCTATGGACTGAACAAGAAACCACCAAAAATTTTAACCAGTCATCGTTCTCACAACACTGAGGACCAGTCATTCGAAATGACTTCTCCATGCATTTTATGCATTGGTAAAAGCACTATGATGAAAAGTGTGATATGTTTTCAGGTATCTCCTATACTAATAGAGCCACATGCTCACCGGTTTGCCACATGATGTAGGCCTATGGACTGAACAAGAAACCACCAAAAATTTTAACCAGTCATCGTTCTCACAACACTGAGGACCAGTCATTCGAAATGACTTCTCCATGCATTTTATGCATTGGTAAAAGCACTATGATGAAAAGTGTGATATGTTTTCAGGTATCTCCTATACTAATAGAGCCACATGCTCACCGGTTTGCCACATGATGTAGGCCTATGGACTGAACAAGAAACCACCAAAAATTTTAACCAGTCATCGTTCTCACAACACTGAGGACCAGTCATTCGAAATGACTTCTCCATGCATTTTATGCATTGGTAAAAGCACTATGATGAAAAGTGTGATATGTTTTCAGGTATCTCCTATACTAATAGAGCCACATGCTCACCGGTTTGCCACATGATGTAGGCCTATGGACTGAACAAGAAACCACCAAAAATTTTAACCAGTCATCGTTCTCACAACACTGAGGACCAGTCATTCGAAATGACTTCTCCATGCATTTTATGCATTGGTAAAAGCACTATGATGAAAAGTGTGATATGTTTTCAGGTATCTCCTATACTAATAGAGCCACATGCTCACCGGTTTGCCACATGATGTAGGCCTATGGACTGAACAAGAAACCACCAAAAATTTTCACCAGTCATCGTTCTCACAACACTGAGGACCAGTCATTCGAAATTACTTCTCCATGCATTTTATGCATTGGTAAAAGCACTATGATGAAAAGTGTGATATGTTTTCAGGTATCTCCTATACTAATAGAGCCACATGCTCACCGGTTTGCCACATGATGT
The DNA here is from genome assembly GCF_032444005.1 of Ranitomeya imitator. NCBI lineage: Eukaryota > Metazoa > Chordata > Amphibia > Anura > Dendrobatidae > Ranitomeya > Ranitomeya imitator. The sequence goes on from NW_027193578.1 coordinate 40,302, forward strand.
AGGCCTATGGACTGAACAAGAAACCACCAAAAATATTAACCAGTCATCGTTCTCACAACACTGAGGACCAGTCATTCGAAATGACTTCTCCATGCATTTTATGCATTGGTAAAAGCACTATGATGAAAAGTGTGATATGTTTTCAGGTATCTCCTATACTAATAGAGCCACATGCTCACCGGTTTGCCACATGATGTAGGCCTATGGACTGAACAAGAAACCACCAAAAATTTTAACCAGTCATCGTTCTCACAACACTGAGGACCAGTCATTCGAAATGACTTCTCCATGCATTTTATGCATTGGTAAAAGCACTATGATGAAAAGTGTGATATGTTTTCAGGTATCTCCTATACTAATACAGCCACATGCTCACCGGTTTGCCACATGATGTAGGCCTATGGACTGAACAAGAAACCACCAAAAATTTTAACCAGTCATCGTTCTCACAACACTGAGGACCAGTCATTCGAAATGACTTCTCCATGCATTTTATGCATTGGTAAAAGCACTATGATGAAAAGTGTGATATGTTTTCAGGTATCTCCTATACTAATAGAGCCACATGCTCACCGGTTTGCCACATGATGTAGGCCTATGGACTGAACAAGAAACCACCAAAAATTTTAACCAGTCATCGTTCTCACAACACTGAGGACCAGTCATTCGAAATGACTTCTCCATGCATTTTATGCATTGGTAAAAGCACTATGATGAAAAGTGTGATATGTTTTCAGGTATCTCCTATACTAATAGAGCCACATGCTCACCGGTTTGCCACATGATGTAGGCCTATGGACTGAACAAGAAACCACCAAAAATTTTAACCAGTCATCGTTCTCACAACACTGAGGACCAGTCATTCGAAATGACTTCTCCATGCATTTTATGCATTGGTAAAAGCACTATGATGAAAAGTGTGATATGTTTTCAGGTATCTCCTATACTAATAGAGCCACATGCTCACCGGTTTGCCACATGATGTAGGCCTATGGACTGAACAAGAAACCACCAAAAATTTTAACCAGTCATCGTTCTCACAACACTGAGGACCAGTCATTCGAAATGACTTCTCCAGTCATTTTATGCATTGGTAAAAGCACTATGATGAAAAGTGTGATATGTTTTCAGGTATCTCCTATACTAATAGAGCCACATGCTCACCGGTTTGCCACATGATGTAGGCCTATGGACTGAACAAGAAACCACCAAAAATTTTAACCAGTCATCGTTCTCACAACACTGAGGACCAGTCATTCGAAATGACTTCTCCATGCATTTTATGCATTGGTAAAAGCACTATGATGAAAAGTGTGATATGTTTTCAGGTATCTCCTATACTAATAGAGCCACATGCTCACCGGTTTGCCACATGATGTAGGCCTATGGACTGAACAAGAAACCACCAAAAATTTTAACCAGTCATCGTTCTCACAACACTGAGGACCAGTCATTCGAAATGACTTCTCCATGCATTTTATGCATTGGTAAAAGCACTATGATGAAAAGTGTGATATGTTTTCAGGTATCTCCTATACTAATAGAGCCACATGCTCACCGGTTTGCCACATGATGTAGGCCTATGGACTGAACAAGAAACCACCAAAAATTTTAACCAGTCATCGTTCTCACAACACTGAGGACCAGTCATTCGAAATGACTTCTCCATGCATTTTATGCATTGGTAAAAGCACTATGATGAAAAGTGTGATATGTTTTCAGGTATCTCCTATACTAATAGAGCCACATGCTCACCGGTTTGCCACATGATGTAGGCCTATGGACTGAACAAGAAACCACCAAAAATATTAACCAGTCATCGTTCTCACAACACTGAGGACCAGTCATTCGAAATGACTTCTCCATGCATTTTATGCATTGGTAAAAGCACTATGATGAAAAGTGTGATATGTTTTCAGTAGGGTTGAGCGAAACGGGTCGAACATTTTCAAAAGTCGCCGACTTTTGGCTAAGTCGGGGTTTCATGAAACCCGATCCGACCCCTGTGCGGGGTCGGCCATGCGGTACGCGACTTTCGCGCCAAAGTCGCGTTTCAATGACGCGAAAAGCGCCATTTCTCAGCCAATGAAGGTAAACGCAGAGTGTGGGCAGCGTGATGACATAGGTCCTGGTCCCCACCATCTTAGAGAAGGGCATTGCAGTGATTGGCTTGCTGTCTGCGACGTCACAGGGGCTATAAAGAGGCGTTCCCGCCGACCGCCATCTTACTGCTGCTGATCTGAGCTTAGGGAGAGGTTGCTGCCGCTTTGTCAGAAGCAGGGATAGCGTTAGGCAGGGTCCATTAACCACAAAACCGCTTGTGCTGCAGCGATTTGCACTGTCCAACACCACCCTCGGTGTGCAGGGACAGTGGAAGTTTTTTTTTTTTTTTTTTTTCCCCTCAGCGCTGTAGCTCATTGGGCTGCCCTAGAAGGCTCCCTGATAGCTGCATTGCTGTGTGTACGCCGCTGTGCAAACCAACTGCTTTTTTCAAAGCACAAATCCTCTTGTTCCTTCCTTTCTGCACAGCTATCTTTTTTGTTTGTCCACACTTTTTATTTCATTTGTGCATCAGTCCACTCCTTATTGCTGCCTGCCATACCTGGCTGAGATTACTGCAGGCAGGGAGATAGTAGCTGCCTGCCATACCTGGCTGAGATTACTGCAGGCAGGGAGATAGTAATTGTAGGACATTCCCTGTTTTTTTTTTTTTTTTTTTTTTGGTGGGAGATTAAGATTGGCAATTTGGCATTTCTGCTAGAGTGCCATCCCTGTGTGTGCCATCTCTCTCACATAGTGGGCCATAGAAAGCCTTTTCATTTTTCTGTATTTTTTTTTGTGGGGTGTATAAATTCTCCCTGATAAAAATACAGTGGGAGATTAATATTGGCCTTTGGGCTTGTGTGCCAGTCCTGAGTGTGCCATCTCTCTCACAAATAGTGGGCCATAGAAAGCCTATTTTATTTTTTTTGGGGTTTTATAAATTCTCCCTGAAAAAAAGGGAGATTAATATTGGCCTCTGGGCTTGTGTGCCAGTCCTGAGCGTGCCATCTGTGCCAGCCCTGAGCGTGCCATCTCTCTCACAAATAGTGGGCCATAGAAAGCCTATTTATTTTTTTTTTTGGTTTTATAAATTCTCCCTGAAAAAAAGGGAGATTAATATTGGCCTCTGGGCTTGTGTGCCAGTCCTGAGCGTGCCATCTGTGCCAGCCCTGAGCGTGCCATCTCTCTCACAAATAGTGGGCCATAGAAAGCCTATTTAATTTTTTTTTTTGTTTTATAAATTTTCCCTGAAAAAAGGGAGATTAATATTGGCCTCTGGGCTTGTGTGCCAGTTGTGAGCGTGCCATCTGTGCCAGTCCTGAGCGTGCCATCTCTCTCACAAATAGTGGGCCATAGAAAGCCTATTTAAATTTTTTTTTGGTTTTATAAATTCTCCCAGAAAAAAAGGGAGATTAATATTGGCCTCTGGGCTTCTGTGCCAGTCCTGAGCGTGCCATCTGTGCCAGTCCTGAGCGTCCCATCTCTCTCACAAATAGTGGGCCATAGAAAGCCTATTTTATTTTTTTTGGGGGTTTTATAATTTCTCCCTGAAAAAAAGGGAGATTAATATTGGCCTCTGGGCTTGTGTGCCAGTCCTGAGCGTGCCATCTGTGCCAGCCCTGAGCATGCCATCTCTCTCACAAATAGTGGGCCATAGAAAGCCTATTTATTTTTTTTTTTGTTTTATAAATTTTCCCTGAAAAAAGGGAGATTAATATTGGCCTCTGGGCTTGTGTGCCAGTTGTGAGCGTGCCATCTGTGCCAGTCCTGAGCGTGCCATCTCTCTCACAAATAGTGGGCCATAGAAAGCCTATTTAAATATTTTTTTGGTTTTATAAATTCTCCCAGAAAAAAAGGGAGATTAATATTGGCCTCTGGGCTTCTGTGCCAGTCCTGAGCGTGCCATCTGTGCCAGTCCTGAGCGTCCCATCTCTCTCACAAATAGTGGGCCATAGAAAGCCTATTTTATTTTTTTTTGGGGTTTTAGAAATTCTCCCTGGAAAAAAAAAGGGAGATTAATATTGCCCTTTGGGCTTGTGTGCCAGTACTAAGCGTTCCATCTCTCTCTCTCTCTCTCTCAGTCAGTGGGCCATAGAACGCCTATTTTTGGTTTTATTTGTTTTATAAATTCTCCCTGAAAAAATCATTTTATTTTATTTGGTTTCTAAATTCTTCCTGATAAAATCACATTTTTTTTATTATTTTTTTTTCTAAAGTCTCCCTGAAAAAAAAAAAAAAAAAAAAAAAAAAAAAAACAGTGGGAGATTAATATTGGCCTTTCTGCTTGTGTGCCAGTCTTGACTCCTGGGTGTGCCATCTCTCTCTCTCTCTCTCTCTCTCTCTCTCTCTCCAATTGTGGTCCATAGAAAGCCTACATTTTTTTTCCTTGATTTGGGTTCCAAAATCTACCAGAGAAAATAACTCCATCAATCATTGGTAGAAAAATATTGGCCTCTGGGCTTGTGTGCCACTCCTGATTCCTGTGTGCGTCATCTCTCACTCAGTGGCCCATAGAAAGCATATAGTTTGTTACATTTGTTTTCTAAATTCTCCCTGCAAAAATCTTTTTTTTTTTTGGGGGGGGGTTTCTAAAGTGTTCCTGAAAAAAAAAAAAATAAAAAAAAAATAATAGTGTGACATTAATATTAACATTTGTGCTTCAGTGACAGTCCTGCGTGTGGGGCATCTCTCTAATTTGCAGCCACCAAAAAAAGAGTGTGTAACATTGGGCCTGATTTTCGCTGTGGTCTCACCAACCTGTAAAGGGGTAGCTAAATCATACTGAAGTTATAGCTCACCGTGTAAGTTGTGTGACTACAACAAATAACGTTAGTTTGGTTACGTTTTTAAAACAATGAGGAAGTCTAGTGGAAGAGGTCGTGGCCGGGGGCGTTCATTGTCAGCTGGTAATGAGGGTAGTGGTAGTGGTGGAGCATCAGGTGGTCGTGGGGGAAAAAATATTGCACCTAAGTCTGGAGCTGTGGAGCCAGGTTCGTCGTCCGGCTACACAAGGCCTCGAACGCTCCCTTTTCTGGGATTAGGAAAACCGCTTTTAAAGCCGGAGCAGCAAGAGCAAGTTTTGGCTTATCTTGCTGACTCAGCCTCTAGCTCTTTTGCCTCATCTCGTGAAACTGGTAAAAGTAAAAGCAGCGCGTCGTTAGTGGATGTTCACGGTCAGGGACAAGTCACTTCCTTGTCCTCTTCAGCAAAAACAACAACAGAGAAGAATGCAGCAGGCGACACAACGGGTTACTCCATGGAGCTCTTTACACATACCGTCCCTGGCTTAGAAAGTGAAGCAGTTAACAGTCCATGCCCATTACAAATTGAATCTGACATGGAGTGCACTGACGCACAGCCACAGCCAGACTACTATGCTGGTCCTTTGACTCAGACCACAACATTGCCCTCGCAGGGTGCTGATCAAGAATCAGACCCTGATGAGACTATGTTGCCCCATCACGAACGCTATACCACCGAACGACACGGTGACACAGACGAAGTTGCGCAGGAGGTACAAGAAGAGTTATTAGATGACCCAGTTCTTGACCCCGATTGGCAGCCATTGGGGGAACAGGGTGCAGGCGGCAGCAGTTCTGAAGCAGAGGAGGAGGAGGGGCCGCAGCAGGCATCAACATCGCCACAGGTTCCATCTGCCGGGCCCGTATCTTGCCCAAAACGCGTGGCAAAGCCAAAACCTGGTGGAGGACAGCGTGGCCATCCGGTTAAAGCTCAGTCTGCAATGCCTGAAAAGGTATCCGATGCTAGAAAGAGTGCAGTCTGGCATTTTTTTAAACAACATCCAATTGATCAGCGCAAAGTCATCTGTCAAAAATGTTCTACTTCCTTAAGCAGAGGTCAGAATCTGAAAAGTCTCAATACTAGTTGCATGCATAGACATTTAACCACCATGCATTTGAAAGCTTGGACTAACTACCAAACGTCCCTTAAGGTTGTTGCACCCTCGGCCAATGAAGCTAGTCATCAACGCAACATCCCTTCCGGCAGTGTAGGACCACCATTTAGCGCACCACCTGCTGTATCTGTGCAGGTATCTTTGCCAGGCCAAAGCAGTCAGGGTCAGGGAATCACCAGTTTCGTAGTAGGAAACACTGCATCTAGGGCACCGGCGGCAACAATACCATCTCCCACCGTCTCTCAGTCTGCCATGTCCACCGGCACCCCCGCTAGTTCCACGATCTCCAGCTCTCCAGTCCAGCTCACCCTACATGAGACTATGGTTAGAAAAAGGAAATACTTAGCCTCGCATCCGCGTACACAGGGTTTGAACGCCCACATAGCTAGACTAATCTCGTTAGAGATGATGCCCTACCGGTTAGTTGAAAGCGAAGCTTTCAAAGACCTGATGGACTACGCTGTACCACGCTACGAGCTACCCAGTCGACACTTTTTTTCCAGAAAAGCCATCCCAGCCCTCCACCAGCATGTTAAAGAGCGCATCGTCCATGCACTCAGGCAATCTGTGAGCACAAAGGTGCACCTGACAACAGATGCATGGACCAGTAGGCATGGCCAGGGACGTTACGTGTCCATCACGGCACACTGGGTAAATGTGGTGGATTCAGGGTCCACAGGGGACAGCAAGTTTGGGACAGTTCTGCCTAGCCCACGGTCTAGTAAACAGTTGTCTGTAGCCGTTCGCACCCCCTCCTCCTCCTCCTCCTCCTCGTCCTCCTGCAGAAGCAAGAGCTCGTCCACAGACCGCAGTCGCACAAACACTCCATCCGCACCTGCCACTGTTGCACACCAGGTCTCCCATTATGGGGCAGCTACTGCCATACGTCAGCAGGCTGTATTGGCTATGAAGTGTTTGGGCGACAATAGACACACCGCGGAAGTTCTGTCCGAGTTCTTGCAGCAAGAAACGCAGTCGTGGCTGGGCACTGTAGATCTTGAGGCAGGCAAGGTAGTGAGTGATAACGGAAGGAATTTCATGGCTGCCATCTCCCTTTCCCAACTGAAACACATTCCTTGCCTGGCTCACACCTTAAACCTGGTGGTGCAGTGCTTCCTGAAAAGTTATCCGGGGTTATCCGACCTGCTCCTCAAAGTGCGTGGACTTTGCGCACATATCCGCCGTTCGCCTGTACACTCCAGCCGTATGCAGACCTATCAGCATTCTTTGAACCTTCCCCAGCATCGCCTAATCATAGACGTTGCAACAAGGTGGAACTCAACACTGCACATGCTTCAGAGACTGTGCGAACAGAGGCGGGCTGTTATGTTTTTGTGGGAGGATACACATACACGGGCAGGCAGTAGGATGGCAGACATGGAGTTGTCAGGTGTGCAGTGGTCGAAGATTCAAGACATGTGTCAAGTCCTTCAGTGTTTTGAGGAATGCACACGGCTGGTTAGTGCAGACAACGCCATAATAAGCATGAGCATCCCCCTAATGCGTCTGCTGATGCAAAGTTTGACGCACATAAAGGATCAGGCGTCTGCACCAGAGGAAGAGGAAAGCCTTGATGACAGTCAGCGATTGTCTGGTCAGGGCAGTGTACATGACGAGGTACCGGGCGAAGAGGAGGTGGAGGATGAGGAGGATGATGGGGATGAGTATATTTTTAATGAGGAAGCTTTCCCGGGGGCACGGGAAATTGGTGGCGTGGCAAGGCCGGGTTCTGGTTTTTTGAGGGACACAAGTGACGTAGATTTGCCTGCAACTGCCCCTCAACCAAGCACAACCGCAGATTTGACAACGGGAACTTTGGCCCACATGGCGGATTATGCCTTGCGTATCCTCAAAAGGGACACACGCATTACAAAAATGATGAACGATGACGATTACTGGTTGGCCTGCCTCCTTGATCCTCGCTATAAAGGCAAATTGCAAAATATTATGCCACATGAGAACTTGGAACTAATATTAGCAACAAAACAATCAACTCTTGTTGACCGTTTGCTTCTGGCATTCCCTGCACACAGCGCCCGTGATCGTTCTCACACGAGCTCCAGGGGCCAGCAGACCAGAGGTGTTAGAGGGGCAGAAATCAGAAGTGGCGTTGGCCAGAGGGGTTTTCTGACCAGGTTGTGGAGTGATTTTTCTATGACCGCAGACAGGACAGGTACTGCAGCATCAATTCAAAGTGACAGGAGACAACATTTGTCCAGTATGGTTACAAACTATTTTTCATCCCTTATCGACGTTCTCCCTCAACCGTCATTCCCATTTGATTACTGGGCATCCAAATTAGACACCTGGCCAGAATTGGCAGAATATGCATTGCAGGAGCTTGCTTGCCCGGCAGCTAGTGTCCTATCAGAAAGAGTATTCAGTGCTGCAGGTTCAATACTAACAGAAAAAAGGACTCGTCTGGCTACCCAAAATGTAGATGATCTAACCTTCATTAAAATGAACCACAACTGGATTTCAAAATCTTTTGCCCCACCCTGCCCGGCTGACACCTAGCTTTCCTATGAAAAGGTCTTGCCTGTGGACTATTCTGAATGACTTTTCCAATCTCGTAATTTTCTTCACCTGATTGTCCAGCATACGACATGTTTCCACCTCACGAAATGGCCAAACTCCCCACACGGGCCCGTGCTATCGCCACTTTGCGCTTGGACCCTTGAGAGTGCTGTTTGTCTGAAGAGGTGGGTGTGGCCGCTTTTGGTCGACGGCACTGCCACTGGGTCCCTCATAGTACAATAAAGTGTCTCTGGCGGTGGTGGTGCGCACCCAACGTCAGACACACCGTTGTAATATGAGGGGCCCTGTGCCTGTAACGCCGGCCACAAGACAGTTCCCCCCCCCAGCTCAAACAGTGCTCTACCACTAGCAAAATTATCTCTCACAGCTTCACCAATGTGTAGTCTAGGCGCTGACATCCTTCAATGCCTGGCACTGACAATACCATTGTTTTGACATTTTTGTTATGTTAGGCCTTCGAAGCCTGTCTGCGGTCCCTTCTTTCTACAACTACTACACTGACCAGGCCACTGCTGGCCGTGTTACCCTGGAACCAATTTAAAAGTGCCTACAGTCAGCCCAATTTTGTTATGTTAGGCCTTCGAAGACTGTCTGCCGTCACTCCTTCCACTAGACTTCCACTGACCATACACTGCTGCCCATGTACCCCTGGAACCAATTTAAAGTGCCTACAGCCAGCCCAATTTTGTTATGTTAGGCCTTCGAAGCCTGTCTGCGGTCACTCCTTCCACTAGACTTCCACTGACCAGACCACTGCTGCCCGTGTACCCCTGGAACCAATTTAAAAGTGCCTACAGCCAGCCCAAGTTTGTTATGTTAGGCCTTGGAAGCCTGTCTGCGGTCACTCCTTCCACTAGACTTCCACTGACCAGACCACTGCTGCCCGTGTACCCCTGGAACCAATTTAAAAGTGCCTACAGCCAGCCCAAGTTTGTTATGTTAGGCCTTCGAAGCCTGTCTGCGGTCCCTTCTTTCTACAACTACTACACTGACCAGGCCACTGCTGGCCGTGTTACCCTGGAACCAATTTAAAAGTGCCTACAGTCAGCCCAATTTTGTTATGTTAGGCCTTCGAAGACTGTCTGCCGTCACTCCTTCCACTAGACTTCCACTGACCATACACTGCTGCCCATGTACCCCTGGAACCAATTTAAAGTGCCTACAGCCAGCCCAATTTTGTTATGTTAGGCCTTCGAAGCCTGTCTGCGGTCACTCCTTCCACTAGACTTCCACTGACCAGACCACTGCTGCCCGTGTACCCCTGGAACCAATTTAAAAGTGCCTACAGCCAGCCCAAGTTTGTTATGTTAGGCCTTGGAAGCCTGTCTGCGGTCACTCCTTCCACTAGACTTCCACTGACCAGACCACTGCTGCCCGTGTACCCCTGGAACCAATTTAAAAGTGCCTACAGCCAGCCCAAGTTTGTTATGTTAGGCCTTCGAAGCCTGTCTGCGGTCCATTCTTTCAACTACTACTACACTGACCAGGTCACTGCTGCCCGTCTACCCCTGGAACCAATTTAAAAGTGCCTACAGCCAGCCCAAGTTTGTTATGTTAGGCCTTGGAAGCCTGTCTGCGGTCACTCCTTCCACTAGACTTCCACTGACCAGACCACTGCTGCCCGTGTACCCCTGGAACCAATTTAAAATTGCCTACAGCCATGTGTTATTATTTTAGGCCTTCGATGCCTGTCTGCGGTCACTCCTTCCACTAGGCCTCCACTGACCACACCACTGCTGTCCGTGTACCCCTGGAACCAATTTAAAATTGCCTACAGCCAGCCCAATTTTTTTATTTTAGGCCTTCGATGCCTGTCTGCGGTCCATTCTTTCAACTACTACTACACTGACCAGGTCACTGCTGCCCGTCTACCCCTGGAACCAATTTAAAATTGCCTACAGCCATGTGTTATTATTTTAGGCCTTCGATGCCTGTCTGCGGTCACTCCTTCCACTAGGCCTCCACTGACCACACCACTGCTGTCCGTGTACCCCTGGAACCAATTTAAAATTGCCTACAGCCATGTGTTTTTATTTTAGGCCTTCGATGCCTGTCTGCGGTCCATTCTTTCAACTACTACTACACTGACCAGGTCACTGCTGCCCGTGTACCCCTGGAACCAATTTAAAATTGCCTACAGCCATGTGTTATTATTTTAGGCCTTCGATGCCTGTCTGCGGTCACTCCTTCCACTAGGCCTCCACTGACCACACCACTGCTGTCCGTGTACCCCTGGAACCAATTTAAAATTGCCTACAGCCATGTGTTTTTATTTTAGGCCTTCGATGCCTGTCTGCGGTCCATTCTTTCAACTACTACTACACTGACCAGGTCACTGCTGCCCGTGTACCCCTGGAACCAATTTAAAATTGCCTACAGCCAGCCCAATTTTTTTATTTTAGGCCTTCGATGCCTGTCTGCGGTCCATTCTTTCAACTACTACTACACTGACCAGGTCACTGCTGCCCGTCTACCCCTGGAACCAATTTAAAATTGCCTACAGCCATGTGTTATTATTTTAGGCCTTCGATGCCTGTCTGCGGTCACTCCTTCCACTAGGCCTCCACTGACCACACCACTGCTGTCCGTGTACCCCTGGAACCAATTTAAAATTGCCTACAGCCATGTGTTTTTATTTTAGGCCTTCGATGCCTGCTGCGGTCCATTCTTTCAACTACTACTACACTGACCAGGTCACTGCTGCCCGTGTACCCCTGGAACCAATTTAAAATTGCCTACAGCCAGCCCAATTTTTTTATTTTAGGCCTTCGATGCCTGTCTGCGGTCCATTCTTTCAACTACTACTACACTGACCAGGTCACTGCTGCCCGTCTACCCCTGGAACCAATTTAAAATTGCCTACAGCCATGTGTTATTATTTTAGGCCTTCGATGCCTGTCTGCGGTCACTCCTTCCACTAGGCCTCCACTGACCACACCACTGCTGTCCGTGTACCCCTGGAACCAATTTAAAATTGCCTACAGCCATGTGTTATTATTTTAGGCCTTCGATGCCTGTCTGCGGTCACTCCTTCCACTAGGCCTCCACTGACCACACCACTGCTGTCCGTGTACCCCTGGAACCAATTTAAAATTGCCTACAGCCAGCCCAATTTTTTTATTTTAGGCCTTCGATGCCTGTCTGCGGTCCATTCTTTCAACTACTACTACACTGACCAGGTCACTGCTGCCCGTGTACCCCTGGAACCAATTTAAAATTGCCTACAGCCATGTGTTATTATTTTAGGCCTTCGATGCCTGTCTGCGGTCACTCCTTCCACTAGGCCTCCACTGACCACACCACTGCTGTCCGTGTACCCCTGGAACCAATTTAAAATTGCCTACAGCCATGTGTTTTTATTTTAGGCCTTCGATGCCTGTCTGCGGTCCATTCTTTCAACTACTACTACACTGACCAGGGCACTGCTGGCCGTGTACCCCTGGAACCAACATCAGAAAATATAAAAATAAGTATTTTGCTTATAAAAAAGAAAATACTGGTGAGATATCAAATGCAGACATTTTAACATTAAAAACAAACACACAACTAAAATCTGGTACAGTACTAAAAATGGCCACCAGCTACAATTACTTTCTCCTGCAAGTAGTTAACTGAAAGTTTTTTTAAATTGAAAACACACATATGGCATCCACCGAGTGTTGTCCTGTCGCGTCTTCTTTATATTATTGCCGAGAAGATGCAAAATAATGAAAATAATAAAATCATTAATTACCAAAATAATAGAGAAAGTCAACACCACATTGCAAATAAACATTCATTCCAAATAAAGAAGCAGGGCGCGTCCGAGGGTGAGTATATACCTAATAAGAATCTAATCACCCTCGGACGCGCAATGCTTATTTCCAACAGCCTTCCTTCCTAAGAATCATCCCTTCCGTGGTGTAGAGAGACGTTGTGTTACACTCCAAGGTGTTCCCCAGGTTGCCTTTCCTGAGCTTCGATCTACCGGCTCTCGTTTAGTAGTTGTTGGAAACTACGCTGCATTAGGCCTTCAAATTGGGTATGGGGTGTAGAGAGATGGTGTGTTCCACTCCAAGGTGTTCCCCAGGTTGCCTTTCCTGAGCTTCGATCTTCCGGCTCTCGTTTAGTAGTTCTTGGAAACTACACTGCATTAGGCCTTCAAATTGGGTATGGGGTGTAGAGAGAGGGTGTGTTACACTCCAAGGTGTTCCCCAGGTTGCCTTTCCTGAGCTTCGATATTCCGGCTCTCGTTTAGTAGTTGTCGGAAACTACGCTGCATTAGGCCTACAAATTGGGTATGGGGTGTAGAGAGAGGGTTTGTTACACTCCAAGGTGTTCCCCAGGTTGCCTTTCCTGAGCTTCGATCTTCCGGCTCTCGTTTAGTAGTTGTTGGAAACTACGCTGCATTAGGCCTTCAAATTGGGTATGGGGTGTAGCGAGAGGGTGTGTTACACTCCAAGGTGTTCCCCAGGTTGCCTTTCCTGAGCTTCGATCTTCCGGCTCTCGTTTAGTAGTTCTTGGAAACTACACTGCATTAGACCTTCAAATTGGGTATGGGGTGTAGAGAGAGGGTGTGTTACACTCTAAGGTGTTCCCCAGGTTTCCTTGCCATTGCTTCGGTCTTCCGACTCTCGTTTAGTAGTTGTAGAAAAGTACACTGCATTAGGCCATACAAAATGGGTATGGGGTGGAGAGAGATGGTGTGTTACACTCCAAGGTGTTCCCCAGGTTGCCTTTCCTGAGCTTCTATCTTCAGGCTCTCATTAAATTGTGGTTAAATGGAACAACTGCATTTGGCGTACTAGTTGGTTTGGGGCCTACTATCGGTGTCTGCCACTCCTTGCTGTTCTCCTCCACTGAACAAAGCTGTGCCGCCTGTTTACTACGGTTGCCAATTTTGAACTGCATTTCGACTACTTACTGATTTGGCCCTACTCTCTGTGTCAGCCTCTCATTCCAGTTGTCCTCCACTGCAATGCCCCCTGGTTATTCCTGTGTTACCAATTTTGAACTGCATTTAGCCCACTTTCTTCTTTGGGCCTATATCTGTGTTTCCACTTCATCGTGCCCATTGCCCAGCCAGTGATAGATGAGTCTGCTGGTACATTGACCCATAACGCAACATTCCCCGTGCACGCTACACAACAACATTGTGACCCTGCTGAAAGTCAGGTTGCTCTTCCCGCATACCATACCACCTTACACGGGGACAAAGAGGAAGGTGCAGATGAAAGTGCAGGTTCCTTCATCAGGTGGGGGGAGGAATACTAGTTGGCGACGTCACTGGCACAGGGCCTCTCATAGTACGCAAAAGTGTTGCTGCCGGTGGGAGGCGCCCCCGCCGTGCAAACACACCGCTGTACTTTGAGGGGCCCTGTGCCAGTGCCAATGCCAACGAGTGGGCCCCCCCTGCTTGCTCAGGTTCACAGCAGTTGCAAAGTTGAAATACTTACCTCTCCCTGCTCCACTGCCGTGACGTGGTCCAGATTTCCTGGGCCCACTAATTACTTGAACCAGCCCTACCCCCCACAACTTTAGCCAAATGACCCCCAATTTCAAATGCCTTCCAATTATTATAAGGTAAATTACGCTTGACAAGCTTCATTAAGAAGAATGGATGGTTTTGACATTAAAATGGGCACTCTAGGTGTTTTCCTGGCCCCCACTCACTGCCGACTATGCTGCCCCATTGACTTGCATTGGGTTTCGTGTTTCGGTCGATCCCGACTTTACGTCATAATCGGCCGATTTCACTCGACCCGACTTTGGACATAGTCGGGTTTCGCAAAACCCGGCTCGACTCTAAAAAGGTCAAGGTCGCTCAACTCTAGTTTTCAGGTATCTCCTATACTAATAGAGCCACATGCTCACCGGTTTGTCACATGATGTAGGCCTACGGACTGAACAAGAAACCACCAAAAATTTTAACCAGTCTTCGTTCTCACAACACTGAGGACCAGTCATTCGAAATGACTTCTCCATGCATTTTATGCATTGGTAAAAGCACTATGATGAAAAGTGTGATATGTTTTCAGGTATCTCCTATACTAATAGAGCCACATGCTCACCGGTTTGCCACATGATGTAGGCCTATGGACTGAACAAGAAACCACCAAAAATTTTAACCAGTCATCGTTCTCACAACACTGAGGACCAGTCATTCGAAATGACTTCTCCATGCATTTTATGCATTGGTAAAAGCACTATGATGAAAAGTGTGATATGTTTTCAGGTATCTCCTATACTAATAGAGCCACATGCTCACCGGTTTGCCACATGATGTAGGCCTATGGACTGAACAAGAAACCACCAAAAATTTTAACCAGTCATCGTTCTCACAACACTGAGGACCAGTCATTCGAAATGACTTCTCCATGCATTTTATGCATTGGTAAAAGCACTATGATGAAAAGTGTGATATGTTTTCAGGTATCTCCTATACTAATACAGCCACATGCTCACCGGTTTGCCACATGATGTAGGCCTATGGACTGAACAAGAAACCACCAAAAATTTTAACCAGTCATCGTTCTCACAACACTGAGGACCAGTCATTCGAAATGACTTCTCCATGCATTTTATGCATTGGTAAAAGCACTATGATGAAAAGTGTGATATGTTTTCAGGTATCTCCTATACTAATAGAGCCACATGCTCACCGGTTTGCCACATGATGTAGGCCTATGGACTGAACAAGAAACCACCAAAAATTTTAACCAGTCATCGTTCTCACAACACTGAGGACCAGTCATTCGAAATGACTTATCCATGCATTTTATGCATTGGTAAAAGCACTATGATGAAAAGTGTGATATGTTTTCAGGTATCTCCTATACTAATAGAGCCACATGCTCACCGGTTTGCCACATGATGTAGGCCTATGGACTGAACAAGAAACCACCAAAAATTTTAACCAGTCATCGTTCTCACAACACTGAGGACCAGTCATTCGAAATGACTTCTCCATGCATTTTATGCATTGGTAAAAGCACTATGATGAAAAGTGTGATATGTTTTCAGGTATCTCCTATACTAATAGAGCCACATGCTCACCGGTTTGCCACATGATGTAGGCCTATGGACTGAACAAGAAACCACCAAAAATTTTAACCAGTCATCGTTCTCACAACACTGAGGACCAGTCATTCGAAATGACTTCTCCAGTCATTTTATGCATTGGTAAAAGCACTATGATGAAAAGTGTGATATGTTTTCAGGTATCTCCTATACTAATAGAGCCACATGCTCACCGGTTTGCCACATGATGTAGGCCTATGGACTGAACAAGAAACCACCAAAAATTTTAACCAGTCATCGTTCTCACAACACTGAGGACCAGTCATTCGAAATGACTTCTCCATGCATTTTATGCATTGGTAAAAGCACTATGATGAAAAGTGTGATATGTTTTCAGGTATCTCCTATACTAATAGAGCCACATGCTCACCGGTTTGCCACATGATGTAGGCCTATGGACTGAACAAGAAACCACCAAAAATTTTAACCAGTCATCGTTCTCACAACACTGAGGACCAGTCATTCGAAATGACTTCTCCATGCATTTTATGCATTGGTAAAAGCACTATGATGAAAAGTGTGATATGTTTTCAGGTATCTCCTATACTAATAGAGCCACATGCTCACCGGTTTGCCACATGATGTAGGCCTATGGACTGAACAAGAAACCACCAAAAATTTTAACCAGTCATCGTTCTCACAACACTGAGGACCAGTCATTCGAAATGACTTCTCCATGCATTTTATGCATTGGTAAAAGCACTATGATGAAAAGTGTGATATGTTTTCAGGTATCTCCTATACTAATAGAGCCACATGCTCACCGGTTTGCCACATGATGTAGGCCTATGGACTGAACAAGAAACCACCAAAAATTTTAACCAGTCATCGTTCTCACAACACTGAGGACCAGTCATTCGAAATGACTTCTCCATGCATTTTATGCATTGGTAAAAGCACTATGATGAAAAGTGTGATATGTTTTCAGGTATCTCCTATACTAATAGAGCCACATGCTCACCGGTTTGCCACATGATGTAGGCCTATGGACTGAACAAGAAACCACCAAAAATTTTAACCAGTCATCGTTCTCACAACACTGAGGACCAGTCATTCGAAATGACTTCTCCATGCATTTTATGCATTGGTAAAAGCACTATGATGAAAAGTGTGATATGTTTTCAGGTATCTCCTATACTAATAGAGCCACATGCTCACCGGTTTGCCACATGATGTAGGCCTATGGACTGAACAAGAAACCACCAAAAATTTTCACCAGTCATCGTTCTCACAACACTGAGGACCAGTCATTCGAAATGACTTCTCCATGCATTTTATGCATTGGTAAAAGCACTATGATGAAAAGTGTGATATGTTTTCAGGTATCTCCTATACTAATAGAGCCACATGCTCACCGGTTTGCCACATGATGTAGGCCTATGGACTGAACAAGAAACCACCAAAAATTTTAACCAGTCATCGTTCTCACAACACTGAGGACCAGTCATTCGAAATGACTTCTCCATGCATTTTATGCATTGGTAAAAGCACTATGATGAAAAGTGTGATATGTTTTCAGGTATCTCCTATACTAATAGAGCCACATGCTCACCGGTTTGCCACATGATGTAGGCCTATGGACTGAACAAGAAACCACCAAAATTTTAACCAGTCATCGTTCTCACAACACTGAGGACCAGTCATTCGAAATGACTTCTCCATGCATTTTATGCATTGGTAAAAGCACTATGATGAAAAGTGTGATATGTTTTCAGGTATCTCCTATACTAATAGAGCCACATGCTCACCGGTTTGCCACATGATGTAGGCCTATGGACTGAACAAGAAACCACCAAAAATTTTAACCAGTCATCGTTCTCACAACACTGAGGACCAGTCATTCGAAATGACTTCTCCATGCATTTTATGCATTGGTAAAAGCACTATGATGAAAAGTGTGATATGTTTTCAGGTATCTCCTATACTAATAGAGCCACATGCTCACCGGTTTGCCACATGATGTAGGCCTATGGACTGAACAAGAAACCACCAAAAATTTTAACCAGTCATCGTTCTCACAACACTGAGGACCAGTCATTCGAAATGACTTCTCCATGCATTTTATGCATTGGTAAAAGCACTATGATGAAAAGTGTGATATGTTTTCAGGTATCTCCTATACTAATAGAGCCACATGCTCACCGGTTTGCCACATGATGTAGGCCTATGGACTGAAGAAGAAAACACCAAAAATTTTAACCAGTCATCGTTCTCACAACACTGAGGACCAGTCATTCGAAATGACTTCTCCATGCATTTTATGCATTGGTAAAAGCACTATGATGAAAAGTGTGATATGTTTTCAGGTATCTCCTATACTAATAGAGCCACATGCTCACCGGTTTGCCACATGATGTAGGCCTATGGACTGAACAAGAAACCACCAAAAATTTTAACCAGTCATCGTTCTCACAACTCTGAGGACCAGTCATTCGAAATGACTTCTCCATGCATTTTATGCATTGGTAAAAGCACTATAATGAAAAGTGTGATATGTTTTCAGGTATCTCCTATACTAATAGAGCCAAATGCTCACCGGTTTGCCACATGATGTAGGCCTATGGACTGAACAAGAAACCACCAAAAATTTTAACCAGTCATCGTTCTCACAACACTGAGGACCAGTCATTCGAAATGACTTCTCCATGCATTTTATGCATTGGTAAAAGCACTATGATGAAAAGTGTGATATGTTTTCAGGTATCTCCTATACTAATAGAGCCACATGCTCACCGGTTTGCCACATGATGAAGGCCTATGGACTGAACAAGAAACCACCAAAAATTTTAACCAGTCATCGTTCTCACAACACTGAGGACCAGTCATTCGAAATGACTTCTCCATGCATTTTATGCATTGGTAAAAGCACTATGATGAAAAGTGTGATATGTTTTCAGGTATCTCCTATACTAATAGAGCCACATGCTCACCGGTTTGCCACATGATGTAAGCCTATGGACTGAACAAGAAACCACCAAAAATTTTAACCAGTCATCGTTCTCACAACACTGAGGACCAGTCATTCGAAATGACTTCTCCATGCATTTTATGCATTGGTAAAAGCACTATGATGAAAAGTGTGATATGTTTTCAGGTATCTCCTATACTAATAGAGCCACATGCTCACCGGTTTGCCACATGATGTAGGCCTATGGACTGAACAAGAAACCACCAAAAATTTTAACCAGTCATCGTTCTCACAACACTGAGGACCAGTCATTCGAAATGACTTCTCCATGCATTTTATGCATTGGTAAAAGCACTATGATGAAAAGTGTGATATGTTTTCAGGTATCTCCTATACTAATAGAGCCACATGCTCACCGGTTTGCCACATGATGTAGGCCTATGGACTGAACAAGAAACCACCAAAAATTTTAACCAGTCATCGTTCTCACAACACTGAGGACCAGTCATTCGAAATGACTTCTCCATGCATTTTATGCATTGGTAAAAGCACTATGATGAAAAGTGTGATATGTTTTCAGGTATCTCCTATACTAATAAAGCCACATGCTCACCGGTTTGCCACATGATGTAGGCCTATGGACTGAACAAGAAACCACCAAAAATTTTAACCAGTCATCGTTCTCACAACACTGAGGACCAGTCATTCGAAATGACTTCTCCATGCATTTTATGCATTGGTAAAAGCACTATGATGAAAAGTGTGATATGTTTTCAGGTATCTCCTATACTAATAGAGCCACATGCTCACCGGTTTGCCACATGATGTAGGCCTATGGACTGAACAAGAAACCACCAAAAATTTTAACCAGTCATCGTTCTCACAACACTGAGAACCAGTCATTCGAAATTACTTCTCCATGCATTTTATGCATTGGTAAAAGCACTATGATGAAAAGTGTGATATGTTTTCAGGTATCTCCTATACTAATAGAGCCACATGCTCACCGGTTTGCCACATGATGTAGGCCTATGGACTGAACAAGAAACCACCAAAAATTTTAACCAGTCATCGTTCTCACAACACTGAGGACCAGTCATTCGAAATGACTTCTCCATGCATTTTATGCATTGGTAAAAGCACTATGATGAAAAGTGTCATATGTTTTCAGGTATCTCCTATACTAATACAGCCACATGCTCACCGGTTTGCCACATGATATAGGCCTATGGACTGAACAAGAAACCACCAAAAATTTTAACCAGTCATCGTTCTCACAACACTGAGGACCAGTCATTCGAAATGACTTCTCCATGCATTTTATGCATTGGTAAAAGCACTATGATGAAAAGTGTGATATGTTTTCAGGTATCTCCTATACTAATAGAGCCACATGCTCACCGGTTTGCCACATGATGTAGGCCTATGGACTGAACAAGAAACCACCAAAAATTTTAACCAGTCATCGTTCTCACAACACTGAGGACCAGTCATTCGAAATGACTTCTCCATGCATTTTATGCATTGGTAAAAGCACTATGATGAAAAGTGTGATATGTTTTCAGGTATCTCCTATACTAATAGAGCCACATGCTCACCGGTTTGCCACATGATGTAGGCCTATGGACTGAACAAGAAACCACCAAAAATTTTAACCAGTCATCGTTCTCACAACACTGAGGACCAGTCATTCGAAATGACTTCTCCATGCATTTTATGCATTGGTAAAAGCACTATGATGAAAAGTGTGATATGTTTTCAGGTATCTACTATACTAATAGAGCCACATGCTCACCGGTTTGCCACATGATGTAGGCCTATGGACTGAACAAGAAACCACCAAAAATTTTAACCAGTCATCGTTCTCACAACACTGAGGACCAGTCATTCGAAATGACTTCTCCATGCATTTTATGCATTGGTAAAAGCACTATGATGAAAAGTGTGATATGTTTTCAGGTATCTCCTATACTAATAGAGCCACATGCTCACCGGTTTGCCACATGATGTAGGTCTATAGACTGAACAAGAAACCACCAAAAATTTTAACCAGTCATCGTTCTCACAACACTGAGGACCAGTCATTCGAAATGACTTCTCCATGCATTTTATGCATTGGTAAAAGCACTATGATGAAAAGTGTGATATGTTTTCAGGTATCTCCTATACTAATAGAGCCACATGCTCACCGGTTTGCCACATGATGTAGGCCTATGGACTGAACAAGAAACCACCAAAAATTTTAACCAGTCATCGTTCTCACAACACTGAGGACCAGTCATTCGAAATGACTTCTCCATGCATTTTATGCATTGGTAAAAGCACTATGATGAAAAGTGTGATATGTTTTCAGGTATCTCCTATACTAATAGAGCCACATGCTCACCGGTTTGCCACATGATGTAGGCCTATGGACTGAACAAGAAACCACCAAAAATTTTAACCAGTCATCGTTCTCACAACACTGAGAACCAGTCATTCGAAATTACTTCTCCATGCATTTTATGCATTGGTAAAAGCACTATGATGAAAAGTGTGATATGTTTTCAGGTATCTCCTATACTAATAGAGCCACATGCTCACCGGTTTGCCACATGATGTAGGCCTATGGACTGAACAAGAAACCACCAAAAATTGTAACCAGTCATCGTTCTCACAACACTGAGGACCAGTCATTCGAAATGACTTCTCCATGCATTTTATGCATTGGTAAAATCACTATGATGAAAAGTGTCATATGTTTTCAGGTATCTCCTATACTAATAGAGCCACATGCTCACCGGTTTGCCACATGATGTAGGCCTATGGACTGAACAAGAAACCACCAAAAATTTTACCAGTCATCGTTCTCACAACACTGAGGACCAGTCATTCGAAATGACTTCTCCATGCATTTTATGCATTGGTAAAAGCACTATGATGAAAAGTGTGATATGTTTTCAGGTATCTCCTATACTAATAGAGCCACATGCTCACCGGTTTGCCACATGATGTAGGCCTATGGACTGAACAAGAAACCACCAAAAATTTTAACCAGTCATCGTTCTCACAACACTGAGGACCAGTCATTCGAAATGACTTCTCCATGCATTTTATGCATTGGTAAAAGCACTATGATGAAAAGTGTGATATGTTTTCAGGTATCTCCTATACTAATAGAGCCACATGCTCACCGGTTTGCCACATGATGTAGGCCTATGGACTGAACAAGAAACCACCAAAAATTTTAACCAGTCATCGTTCTCACAACACTGAGGACCAGTCATTCGAAATGACTTCTCCATGCATTTTATGCATTGGTAAAAGCACTATGATGAAAAGTGTGATATGTTTTCAGGTATCTACTATACTAAAAGAGCCAAATGCTCACCGGTTTGCCACATGATGTAGGCCTATGGACTGAACAAGAAACCACCAAAAATTTTAACCAGTCATTGTTCTCACAAGACTGAGGACCAGTCATTCGAAATGACTTCTCCATGCATTTTATGCATTGGTAAAAGCACTATGATGAAAAGTGTGATATGTTTTCAGGTATCTCCTATACTAATAGAGCCACATGCTCACCGGTTTGCCACATGATGTAGGTCTATGGACTGAACAAGAAACCACCAAAAATTTTAACCAGTCATCGTTCTCACAACACTGAGGACCAGTCATTCGAAATGACTTCTCCATGCATTTTATGCATTGGTAAAAGCACTATGATGAAAAGTGTGATATGTTTTCAGGTATCTCCTATACTAATAGAGCCACATGCTCACCGGTTTGCCACATGATGTAGGCCTATGGACTGAACAAGAAACCACCAAAAATTTTAACCTGTCATCGTTCTCACAACACTGAGGACCAGTCATTCGAAATGACTTCTCCATGCATTTTATGCATTGGTAAAAGCACTATGATGAAAAGTGTGATATGTTTTCAGGTATCTCCTATACTAATAGAGCCACATGCTCACCGGTGTGCCACATGATGTAGGCCTATGGACTGAACAAGAAACCACCAAAAATTTTAACCAGTCATCGTTCTCACAACACTGAGGACCAGTCATTCGAAATGACTTCTCCATGCATTTTATGCATTGGTAAAAGCACTATGATGAAAAGTGTGATATGTTTTCAGGTATCTACTATACTAATAGAGCCACATGCTCACCGGTTTGCCACATGATGTAGGCCTATGGACTGAACAAGAAACCACCAAAAATTTTAACCAGTCATCGTTCTCACAACACTGAGGACCAGTCATTCGAAATGACTTCTCCATGCATTTTATGCATTGGTAAAAGCACTATGATGAAAAGTGTGATATGTTTTCAGGTATCTCCTATACTAATAGAGCCACATGCTCACCGGTTTGCCACATGATGTAGGTCTATGGACTGAACAAGAAACCACCAAAAATTTTAACCAGTCATCGTTCTCACAACACTGAGGACCAGTCATTCGAAATGACTTCTCCATGCATTTTATGCATTGGTAAAAGCACTTTGATGAAAAGTGTGATATGTTTTCAGGTATCTCCTATACTAATAGAGCCACATGCTCACCGGTTTGCCACATGATGTAGGCCTATGGACTGAACAAGAAACCACCAAAAATTTTAACCAGTCATCGTTCTCACAACACTGAGGACCAGTCATTCGAAATGACTTCTCCATGCATTTTATGCATTGGTAAAAGCACTATGATGAAAAGTGTGATATGTTTTCAGGTATCTCCTATACTAATAGAGCCACATGCTCACCGGTTTGCCACATGATGTAGGCCTATGGACTGAACAAGAAACCACCAAAAATTTTAACCAGTCATCGTTCTCACAACACTGAGGACCAGTCATTCGAAATGACTTCTCCATGCATTTTATGCATTGGTAAAAGCACTATGATGAAAAGTGTGATATGTTTTCAGGTATCTCCTATACTAATAGAGCCACATGCTCACCGGTTTGCCACATGATGTAGGCCTATGGACTGAACAAGAAACCACCAAAAATTTTAACCAGTCATCGTTCTCACAACACTGAGGACCAGTCATTCGAAATGACTTCTCCATGCATTTTATGCATTGGTAAAAGCACTATGATGAAAAGTGTGATATGTTTTCAGGTATCTCCTATACTAATAGAGCCACATGCTCACCGGTTTGCCACATGATGTAGGCCTATGGACTGAACAAGAAACCACCAAAAATTTTAACCAGTCATCGTTCTCACAACACTGAGGACCAGTCATTCGAAATGACTTCTCCATGCATTTTATGCATTGGTAAAAGCACTATGATGAAAAGTGTGATATGTTTTCAGGTATCTCCTATACTAATAGAGCCACATGCTCACTGGTTTGCCACATGATGTAGGCCTATGGACTGAACAAGAAACCACCAAAAATTTTAACCAGTCATCGTTCTCACAACACTGAGGACCAGTCATTCGAAATGACTTCTCCATGCATTTTATGCATTGGTAACAGCACTATGATGAAAAGTGTGATATGTTTTCAGGTATCTCCTATACTAATAGAGCCACATGCTCACCGGTTTGCCACATGATGTAGGCCTATGGACTGAACAAGAAACCACCAAAAATTTTAACCAGTCATCGTTCTCACAACACTGAGGACCAGACATTCGAAATGACTTCTCCATGCATTTTATGCATTGGTAAAAGCACTATGATGAAAAGTGTGATATGTTTTCAGGTATCTCCTATACTAATAGAGCCACATGCTCACCGGTTTGCCACATGATGTAAGCCTATGGACTGAACAAGAAACCACCAAAAATTTTAACCAGTCATCGTTCTCACAACACTGAGGACCAGTCATTCGAAATGACTTCTCCATGCATTTTATGCATTGGTAAAAGCACTATGATGAAAAGTGTGATATGTTTCCAGGTATCTCCTATACTAATAGAGCCACATGCTCACCGGTTTGCCACATGATGTAGGCCTATGGACTGAACAAGAAACCACCAAAAATTTTAACCAGTCATCATTCTCACAACACTAAGGACCAGTCATTCGAAATGACTTCTCCATGCATTTTATGCATTGGCAAAAGCACTATGATGAAAAGTGTGATATGTTTTCAGGTATCTCCTATACTAATAGAGCCACATGCTCACCGGTTTGCCACATGATGTAGGCCTATGGACTGAACAAGAAACCACCAAAAATTTTAACCAGTCATCGTTCTCACAACACTGAGGACCAGTCATTCGAAATGACTTCTCCATGCATTTTATGCATTGGTAAAAGCACTATGATGAAAAGTGTGATATGTTTTCAGGTATCTCCTATACTAATAGAGCCACATGCTCACCGGTTTGCCACATGATGTAGGCCTATGGACTGAACAAGAAACCACCAAAAATTTTAACCAGTCATCGTTCTCACAACACTGAGGACCAGTCATTCGAAATGACTTCTCCATGCATTTTATGCATTGGTAAAAGCACTATGATGAAAAGTGTGATATGTTTTCAGGTATCTCCTATACTAATAGAGCCACATGCTCACCGGTTTGCCACATGATGTAGGCCTATGGACTGAACAAGAAACCACCAAAAATTTTAACCAGTCATCGTTCTCACAACACTGAGGACCAGTCATTCGAAATGACTTCTCCATGCATTTTATGCATTGGTAAAAGCACTATGATGAAAAGTGTGATATGTTTTCAGGTATCTCCTATACTAATAGAGCCACATGCTCACCGGTTTGCCACATGATGTAGGCCTATGGACTGAACAAGAAACCACCAAAAATTTTAACCAGTCATCGTTCTCACAACACTGAGGACCAGTCATTCGAAATGACTTCTCCATGCATTTTATGCATTGGTAAAAGCACTATAATGAAAAGTGTGATATGTTTTCAGGTATCTCCTATACTAATAGAGCCAAATGCTCACCGGTTTGCCACATGATGTAGGCCTATGGACTGAACAAGAAACCACCAAAAATTTTAACCAGTCATCGTTCTCACAACACTGAGGACCAGTCATTCGAAATGACTTCTCCATGCATTTTATGCATTGGTAAAAGCACTATGATGAAAAGTGTGATATGTTTTCAGGTATCTCCTATACTAATAGAGCCACATGCTCACCGGTTTGCCACATGATGAAGGCCTATGGACTGAACAAGAAACCACCAAAAATTTTAACCAGTCATCATTCTCACAACACTGAGGACCAGTCATTCGAAATGACTTCTCCATGCATTTTATGCATTGGTAAAAGCACTATGATGAAAAGTGTGATATGTTTTCAGGTATCTCCTATACTAATAGAGCCACATGCTCACCGGTTTGCCACATGATGTAAGCCTATGGACTGAACAAGAAACCACCAAAAATTTTAACCAGTCATCGTTCTCACAACACTGAGGACCAGTCATTCGAAATGACTTCTCCATGCATTTTATGCATTGGTAAAAGCACTATGATGAAAAGTGTGATATGTTTTCAGGTATCTCCTATACTAATAGAGCCACATGCTCACCGGTTTGCCACATGATGTAGGCCTATGGACTGAACAAGAAACCACCAAAAATTTTAACCAGTCATCGTTCTCACAACACTGAGGACCAGTCATTCGAAATGACTTCTCCATGCATTTTATGCATTGGTAAAAGCACTATGATGAAAAGTGTGATATGTTTTCAGGTATCTCCTATACTAATAGAGCCACATGCTCACCGGTTTGCCACATGATGTAGGCCTATGGACTGAACAAGAAACCACCAAAAATTTTAACCAGTCATCGTTCTCACAACACTGAGGACCAGTCATTCGAAATGACTTCTCCATGCATTTTATGCATTGGTAAAAGCACTATGATGAAAAGTGTGATATGTTTTCAGGTATCTCCTATACTAATAGAGCCACATGCTCACCGGTTTGCCACATGATGTAGGCCTATGGACTGAACAAGAAACCACCAAAAATTTTAACCAGTCATCGTTCTCACAACACTGAGGACCAGTCATTCGAAATGACTTCTCCATGCATTTTATGCATTGGTAAAAGCACTATGATGAAAAGTGTGATATGTTTTCAGGTATCTCCTATACTAATAGAGCCACATGCTCACCGGTTTGCCACATGATGTAGGCCTATGGACTGAACAAGAAACCACCAAAAATTTTAACCAGTCATCGTTCTCACAACACTGAGGACCAGTCATTCGAAATGACTTCTCCATGCATTTTATGCATTGGTAAAAGCACTATGATGAAAAGTGTGATATGTTTTCAGGTATCTCCTATACTAATAGAGCCACATGCTCACCGGTTTGCCACATGATGTAGGCCTATGGACTGAACAAGAAACCACCAAAAATTTTAACCAGTCATCGTTCTCACAACACTGAGGACCAGTCATTCGAAATGACTTCTCCATGCATTTTATGCATTGGTAAAAGCACTATGATGAAAAGTGTGATATGTTTTCAGGTATCTCCTATACTAATAGAGCCACATGCTCACCGGTTTGCCACATGATGTAGGCCTATGGACTGAACAAGAAACCACCAAAAATTTTAACCAGTCATCGTTCTCACAACACTGAGGACCAGTCATTCGAAATGACTTCTCCATGCATTTTATGCATTGGTAAAAGCACTATGATGAAAAGTGTGATATGTTTTCAGGTATCTCCTATACTAATAGAGCCACATGCTCACCGGTTTGCCACATGATGTAGGCCTATGGACTGAACAAGAAACCACCAAAAATTGTAACCAGTCATCGTTCTCACAACACTGAGGACCAGTCATTCGAAATGACTTCTCCATGCATTTTATGCATTGGTAAAAGCACTATGATGAAAAGTGTCATATGTTTTCAGGTATCTCCTATACTAATAGAGCCACATGCTCACCGGTTTGCCACATGATGTAGGCCTATGGACTGAACAAGAAACCACCAAAAATTTTACCAGTCATCGTTCTCACAACACTGAGGACCAGTCATTCGAAATGACTTCTCCATGCATTTTATGCATTGGTAAAAGCACTATGATGAAAAGTGTGATATGTTTTCAGGTATCTCCTATACTAATAGAGCCACATGCTCACCGGTTTGCCACATGATGTAGGCCTATGGACTGAACAAGAAACCACCAAAAATTTTAACCAGTCATCGTTCTCACAACACTGAGGACCAGTCATTCGAAATGACTTCTCCATGCATTTTATGCATTGGTAAAAGCACTATGATGAAAAGTGTGATATGTTTTCAGGTATCTCCTATACTAATAGAGCCACATGCTCACCGGTTTGCCACATGATGTAGGCCTATGGACTGAACAAGAAACCACCAAAAATTTTAACCAGTCATCGTTCTCACAACACTGAGGACCAGTCATTCGAAATGACTTCTCCATGCATTTTATGCATTGGTAAAAGCACTATGATGAAAAGTGTGATATGTTTTCAGGTATCTACTATACTAAAAGAGCCAAATGCTCACCGGTTTGCCACATGATGTAGGCCTATGGACTGAACAAGAAACCACCAAAAATTTTAACCAGTCATTGTTCTCACAACACTGAGGACCAGTCATTCGAAATGACTTCTCCATGCATTTTATGCATTGGTAAAAGCACTATGATGAAAAGTGTGATATGTTTTCAGGTATCTCCTATACTAATAGAGCCACATGCTCACCGGTTTGCCACATGATGTAGGTCTATGGACTGAACAAGAAACCACCAAAAATTTTAACCAGTCATCGTTCTCACAACACTGAGGACCAGTCATTCGAAATGACTTCTCCATGCATTTTATGCATTGGTAAAAGCACTATGATGAAAAGTGTGATATGTTTTCAGGTATCTCCTATACTAATAGAGCCACATGCTCACCGGTTTGCCACATGATGTAGGCCTATGGACTGAACAAGAAACCACCAAAAATTTTAACCAGTCATCGTTCTCACAACACTGAGGACCAGTCATTCGAAATGACTTCTCCATGCATTTTATGCATTGGTAAAAGCACTATGATGAAAAGTGTGATATGTTTTCAGGTATCTACTATACTAATAGAGCCACATGCTCACCGGTTTGCCACATGATGTAGGCCTATGGACTGAACAAGAAACCACCAAAAATTTTAACCAGTCATCGTTCTCACAACACTGAGGACCAGTCATTCGAAATGACTTCTCCATGCATTTTATGCATTGGTAAAAGCACTATGATGAAAAGTGTGATATGTTTTCAGGTATCTCCTATACTAATAGAGCCACATGCTCACCGGTTTGCCACATGATGTAGGTCTATGGACTGAACAAGAAACCACCAAAAATTTTAACCAGTCATCGTTCTCACAACACTGAGGACCAGTCATTCGAAATGACTTCTCCATGCATTTTATGCATTGGTAAAAGCACTATGATGAAAAGTGTGATATGTTTTCAGGTATCTCCTATACTAATAGAGCCACATGCTCACCGGTTTGCCACATGATGTAGGCCTATGGACTGAACAAGAAACCACCAAAAATTTTAACCAGTCATCGTTCTCACAACACTGAGGACCAGTCATTCGAAATGACTTCTCCATGCATTTTATGCATTGGTAAAAGCACTTTGATGAAAAGTGTGATATGTTTTCAGGTATCTCCTATACTAATAGAGCCACATGCTCACCGGTTTGCCACATGATGTAGGCCTATGGACTGAACAAGAAACCACAAAAAATTTTAACCAGTC